>NW_026735614.1:0-113798 GCF_949786415.1 Peromyscus eremicus | reverse complement strand
GAGCAAGAGTTGTTTTGTGGTAAGAAGAGTCACTATTATGCTCCCATTGCCATACACAGAGCAAGTAGCACTCGCGTCTGTTCCCAGCAAGTACAGTGTATTGGACTGAAAAGGAGCTACTGTTCTTGTCAGTTTCCTAAGCAGAGTTGAACTAGATATGGCAAGTGTGTGTAGGAAGCACAGTTCTTTTGTTCTGAGCAAGCTCACTGTTTGGACCCCATAGGAAACACTTTAGATTAGAAGAGGGCTCTTTTCTCAAAAGCAGAGTATGTTTCTTGTAAGGCGAGCTAGCGTTTGTTTCCCAGTCCTAAATGGAGTTGACTCACATGTTGTTTTTGGTCTTACGAGCAAGAGTTGTTTTCTGGTAAGAAGAGTCACTATTACGCTCCCATTGCCATACACAGAGCAAATAGCACTCGCGTCTGTTCCCAGCAAGTACAGTGTATTGGACTGAAGATGAGCTACTGTTCTTGTCAGTTTCCTAAGCAGAGTTGAACTAGATATGGCCCCTGTGTGTAGGAAGCAGAGTTCTTTTGCTCTGAGCAAGCTCACTGTTCAGACCCCATAGGAAACACAGTAGAGTAGAAGAGTGCTCTTTTCTCCAAAGCAGAGTGTGTTTCTTGTAAGGCGAGCTAGTGTTTGTTTCCCAGTCTGAAATGGAGTTGAATCCCATGCAGTTTCTGGTCCTATGAGCAAGAGTTGTTTTCTGGTAAGAAGAGTCACTATTGCGCTCCCATTGTCATACACAGGGCGAATAGCACTGGCGTCTATTCCCAGCATGTACAGTGTATTGCACTGAAGAGGATCTATTGTTCTTGTCAGTTTCCTAAGCAACATTGATGTAGATATGGCCCCTGTGTGTAGGAAGCACAGTTCTTTTGTTCTGAGCAAGCTCACTGTTCTGGCCTTATAGGAAACTCAGTAGAGTAGATGAGTGCTCTTTTCTCAAAAGCAGAGTGAGTTTATTGTAAGGCGAGCTAGCGTTTGTTTCCCAGTTCGAAATGGAGATGCATCACATGCAGTTTCTGGTCCTACGAGCAAGAGTTGTTTTCTGGAAAGAAGAGTCACTATTGCGCTCCCATTGTCATACACAGGGCAAGTAGCACTGGCGTCTGTTCCCAGCAAGTTCAGTGTATGGGACTGAAGAGGATCTACTGTTCTTGTCAGTTTTATAAGCAGAATTGAACTAGATATAACCGTGTGTGTAGGAAGCACAGTTCTTTTGTTCTGAGCAAGCTCACTCTTTGACCCTATAGGAAACACAGTAGAGTTGAAGAGTGCTCTTTCCTCAAAAGCAGAGTGTTTTTCTTGTAAGGTGAGCTAGCGTTTGTTTACAGTCCTAAATGGAGTTGAATCACATGCAGTTTTTGGTCCTACGAGCAAGAGTTGTTTTCTGGTAAGGAAAGTCACTATTGCGCTCCCATTGCCATACACAGTGCAAAAAGCACTCGCGTTGTTCCCAGCAAGTACAGTGTATTGGACTGAAGAGGAGCTACTGTTCTTGTCAGTTTCCTAAGCAGAGTTGAACTAGATATGGCCCCTGTGTGTAGGAAGCACAGTTCTTTTGTTCTGAGCAAGCTCACTGTTCGGACCCCATAGGAAACACAGTAGAGTAGAAGAGTGCTCTTTTCTCAAAAGCAGAGTGTGTTTCCTGTAAGGCAGGCTAGTGGTTGTTTCACAGTCTGAAATGGAGTTGAATCCCATGCAGTTTTTGGTCCTACGAGCAAGAGTTGTTTTCTGGTAAGAAGAGTCACTATTGGGCTCCCATTGCCATATACAGTGAAAATAGCTCTCGCGTTTGTTTCCAGCAAGTACAGTATATTGGACTGAAGATGAGCTACTGTTCTTGTCAGTTTCCTAAGCAGAGTTGAACTAGATATGGCCCGTGTGTATAGGAAGCACAGTTCTTTTGTTCTGAGCAAGCTCACTCTTTGGACCCCAAAGGAAACACAGTAGAGAAGAAGAGTGATATTTTCTCAAAGCAGAGTGTGTTTCTTGTGAGGCGAGCTAGCATTTGTTTCCCAGTCCTAAATGGAGTTGAATCACATGCAGTTTCTGGTCTTAGGAGCAAGAGATGTTTTCTGGAAAGAAGAGTCACTATTGTGCTCCCATTATCATACACAGGGCAAATAGCACTGGCGTCTGTTCCCAGCAAGTACAGTGTATGGGACTGAAGAGGATCTACTGTTCTTGTCAGTTTCATAAGCAGAATTGAACTAGATATGACCATGTGTGTAGGAAGCACAGATCTTTTGTTCTGAGCAAGCTCACTCTTCTGACCCTTTAGGAAACACAGTAGAGTAGAAGAGAACCCTTTTCTCAAAAGCAGAGTGTGTTTCTCGTAAGGCGAGCTAGCATTTGTTTTTCAGTCCTAAATGGAGTTGAATCACATGCAGTTTCTGGTCCTACGAGCAAGAGTTGTTTTCTGGTAAGAAAAGACACTATTGCGCTCCCATTCCACTACACAGTGCAAATAGCACTGGCGTCTTTTCCCAGCATGTACAATGTATTGGACTGAAGAGGATCTACTGTCCTTGTCAGATTCCTAAGCAGAGTTGAACTAGATATGGCCCGTGTGTGTAGGAAGCACAGTTCTTTTGTTCTGAGCAAGCTCACTGTTCTGGCCCTATAGGAAACACAGTAGAGTAGAAGAGTGCTCTTTTCTCAAAAGCAGAGTGAGTTTATTTAAAGGCGAGCTAGCGTTTGTTTCCCAGTTCTAAATGGAGTTGCATCACATGCAGTTTCTGGTCCTACGAGCAAGAGTTGTTTTCTGGAAAGAAGAGTCACTATTGCGCTCCCATTGCCATACACAGTGCAAAAAGCACTCGCGTCTGTTCCCATCACGTACTGTGTATTGGACTGAAGAGGAGCTACTGTTCTTGTCAGTTTCCTAAGCAGAGTTGAACTGATATGGCCCGTTTGTGTAGGAAGCACAGTTCTTTGGTTCTGAGCAAGCTCACTGTTTGGACCCCAAAGGAAACACAGAAGATTAGAAGAGTGCTCTTTTCTCAAAAGCAGAGTGTGTTTCTTGTAAGGCGAGCTAGCGTTTGTTTCCCAGTCCTAAATGGAGTTGAATCACATGCAGTTTCTGGTCCTACGAGCAAGAGTAGTTTTCTGGTAAGAAGAGTCACTATTGCGCTCTCACTGTCATACACATTACAAATAGCACTGGCGTCTGTTCCCAGCATATACAGTGTATTGGACTGAGTAGGATCTACTGTTATTGTCAGTTTCCTAAGCACAATTGAACTAGATATGGCCGTGTGCAGGAAGCACAGTTCTTTTGTTCTGAGCAAGCTCACTGTTTGGCTCTATAGAAAACACAGTAGAGTAGAAGAGAGCTCTTTTCTCAGAAGCAGAGTGTGTTTCTTGTAAGGTGATCTAGCGTTTGTTTCCCAGTCCTAAATGAAGTTGAATCACATGCAGTTTCTGGTCCTACGAGTAGAGCTGTTTTTTGGTAAGAAGAGTCACAATTGCACTCCCATTGCCATACAAAGTACAAATAGAACTTGCGTCTGTTCCAATCAAGTACAGTGTATTGGACTGAAGAGGAGCTACTGTTCTTGTCAGTTTCCTAAGCAGAGTTGAACTAGATATGGCCCGTGTGTGTAGGAAGCACAGTTACTTTGTTCTGAGCAAGCTCACTGTTCGGACCCAATAGGAAACACAGTAGAGTAGAAGTGTGCCCTTTTCTCAAAAGCAGAGCTTGTTTCGTGTAAGGCAAGATAGCGTTTGTTTCCCAGTCCTATGTGGAGTTGAATCACATGCAGTTTCTGGTCCTAAGAGCCAGAATTGTTTTCTGGTAAGAAGAGTCACTATTGCACTCCCATTGCTTTACACAGTGCAAGTAGCACTCGCGTATGTTCCCAGCAAGTACAGTGTTTTGGACTGAAGAGGATCTACTGTTCTTGTCAGTTTCCTAAGCAGAATTGAACTAGATATGACCGTGTGTGTAGGAAGCACAGATCTTTTGTTCTGAGCAAGCTCACTGTTCTGACCCTATAGGAAACACAGTAGAGTAGAAGAGAGCCCTTTTCTCAAAAGCAGTGTGTGTTTCTTGTAAGGCGAGCTAGCGTTTGTTTTTCAGTCCTAAATGGAGTTGAATCACATGCAGTTTCTGGTTCTACGATCAAGAGTTGTTTTCTGGTTAGAAGAGTCACTATTGCGCTCCCATTGTCATACACATTACAAATAGCACTGGCGTCTGTTCCCAGCATGTACAGTGTATTGGACTGAAGAGGATCTACTGTTCTTGTCAGTTTCCTAAGCAGAATTGAACTACATATGGCCGTGTGTGTAGGAAGCACAGTTCTTTTTTTCTGAGCATGCTCACTGTTTTAGCCCTATAGGAAATACTGTAGAGTAGAAGAGTGCCCTTTTCTCAAAAGCAGAGTGTGTTTCTTGTAAGGCGAGCTAGCATTTGTTTTTCAGTCCTAAATGGAGTTGAATCCCGTGCAGTTTCTGGTCCTATGAGCAAGAGTTGTTTTCTGGTAAGAAGAGTCACTATTGCGCTCCCATTGCCATATACAGTGCAAATAGCACTCGTGTCTGTTCCCAGCAAGTACAGTGTATTGGATGAAGAGGAGATACTGTTCTTGTCAGTTTATTAAGTAGAGTTGAACTGATATGGCCCGTGTGTGTAGGAAGCACAGTTCTTTTGTTCTGAGCAAGCTCACTGTTTGGACCCCAAAGGAAACACCTAAGAGTAGAAGAGTGGTCTTTTCTCAAAAGCAGAGTGTGTTTCTTGTAAGGCGAGCTAGCCTTTGTTTCCCAGTCCTAAATGGAGTTGAATCAAATGCAGTTTATGCTCCTATGATCAAGAGTTGTATTCTGGTATGAAGAGTCACTATTGCGCTCCCATTGTCATATACATTTCAAATAGCACTGGGGTCTGTTCCCAGCATGTACAGTGTATTGGACTGAAGAGGATCTACTGTTCTTGTCAGTTTCCTAAGCAGAATTGAACCAGATATGGCCGTGTGTGTAGGAAGCACAGTTCTTTTGTTCTGAGCAAGCTCACTGTTTTGGCTGTATAGGAATCACAGTAGAGTAGAAGAGTGCTCTTTTCTCAAATGCAGAGTGTGTTTCTTCTAAGGTGAGCTAGCGTTTGTTTCCCAGTCCTAAATGGAGTTGAATCACATGTAGTTTTTGGTCCCATGAGCAAGAGTTGTTTTCTGGTAAGGAAATTCAGTATTGCGCTCCCATTCCCCTACACAGTGCAAATAGCACTCGCGTCTGTTCCCAGCAAGTACAGTGTATTGGACTGAAGATGAGCTACTGTTCTTGTCAGTTTCCTAAGCAGAGTTGAACTAGATATGGCCCGTGTTTGTAGGAAGCACAGTTCTTTTGTTCTGAGCAAGCTCACTATTCTGGCACTATAGGAAACACAGTAGAGTACAAGAGTGCTCTTTTCTCAAAAGCAGAGTGTGTTTCTTGTAAGGCGAGCTAGTGTTTGTTTCCCAGTCAGAAATGGAGTTGAATCCCATGCAGTTTCTGGTCCTACGAGCAAGAGTTGTTTTGTGGTAAGAAGAGTCACTATTATGCTCCCATTGCCATACACAGAGCAAGTAGCACTCGCGTCTGTTCCCAGCAAGTACAGTGTATTGGACTGAAGAGGAGCTACTGTTCTTGTCAGTTTCCTAAGCAGAGTTGAACTAGATATGGCAAGTGTGTGTAGGAAGCACAGTTCTTTTGTTCTGAGCAAGCTCACTCTTTTGGCTCTATAGGAAACACAGTAGAGTAGAAGAGTGCTCTTTTCTCAAAAGCAGAGTGTGTTTCTTGTAAGGCGAGCTAGCGTTTGTTTCCCAGTCCGAAATGTAGTTGAATCACATGCAGTTTTTGGTCGTACAAGCAAGAGTTGTTTTCTGGGAAGAAGAGTCACTATTGCGCTCCCATTGCCATACACAGTGCAAATAGCACTGGCGTCTATTCCCAGCATGTACAGTGTATTGGACTGAAGAGGATCTACTGTTCTTGTCAGTTTCCTAAGCAGAATTGAACTAGATATGGCCGTGTGTGTAGGAAGCACAGTTCTTTTGTTCTGAGCAAGCTCACTGTTTTTGCTCTATAGGAATCACAGTAGAGTAGAAGAGTGCTCTTTTCTCAAATGCAGAGTGTGTTTCTTCTAAGGCGTTCTAGCGTTTGTTTCCCAGTCCTAAATGGAGTTGAATCACATGCAGTTTTTGGTCCCATGAGCAAGAGTTGTTTTCTGGTAAGGAAATTCACTATTGCGCTCCCATTCCCCTACACAGTGCAAATAGCACTCGCGTCTGTTCCCAGCAAGTACAGTGTATTGGACTGAAGATGAGCTACTGTTCTTGTCAGTTTCCTAAGCAGAGTTGAACTAGATATGGCCCGTGTGTGTAGGAAGCACAGTTCTTTTGTTCTCAGCAAGCTCACTGTTCACATCCCAAAGGAAACACAGTAGAGTAGAAGAGTGCTCTTTTCTCCAAAGCAGAGTGTGTTTCTTGTATGGCGAGCTAGTGTTTGTTTCCCAGTCCTAAATGGAGTTGAATCCCATGCAGTTTCTAGTCCTACGAGCAAGAGTTGTTTTCTGGTAAGAAGAGTCACTATTACGCTCCCATTGCCATACACAGTGCAAATAGCACTCGCGTCTGTTCCCAGGAAGTATAGTGTATTGGACTGAAGAGGAGCTACTGTTCTTGTCAGTTTTCTAAGCAGAGTTGAACTAGATATGGCTCGTGTGTGTAGGAAGCACAGTTCTGTTGTTCTGAGCAAGCTCACTGTTCGGACCGCATAGGAAACACTTTAGATTAGAAGAGGGCTCTTTTCTCAAAAGCAGAGTGTGTTTGTTGTAAGGCGAGCTAGCATTTGTTTCCCAGTCCTAAATGGAGTTGAATCACATGCAGTTTCTTGTCCTACGAACAAGAGTTGTTTTCTGGTAAGAAGAGTCACTATTGTGCTCCATATGTCATACACAGGGCAAATAGCACTCGCGTCTGTTCCCAGCGTGTACAGTGTACTGGACTGAAGAGGATCTACTGTCCTTGTCAGTTTCCTAAGCAGAATTGATCTAGATATGGACCGTGTGTGTAGGAAGCACAGTTCATCTGTTCTGAGAAAGCTCATTGTTCTGACCCCGTAAGAAAAACACTAGAGTAGAAGAGTGGCCTTTTCTCAAAAGCAGTGTGTGTTTTTTGTAAGGCGAGCTAGCGTTTGTTTTTCCATCCTAAATGGAGTTGAATCACATAAAGTTTCTGGTCCTACGAGCAAGAGTTGTTTTCTGGTAAGAAGAGTCACTATTGCGCTCCCATTGCCATACACAGGGCAAATAGCACTGGCGTCTGTTCCCAGCATGTACAGTGTATTGGACTGAAGAGGAGCTACTGTTCTTGTCAGTTTCCTAAGCAGAGTAGAACTAGATATAGCCCGTGTGTGTAGGAAGCAAAGTTCTTTTGTTCTGAGCAAGCTCACTATTCTGGCACTATAGGAAACACAGTAGAGTACAAGAGTGCTCTTTTCTCAAAAGCAGAGTGTGTTTCTTGTAAGGCGAGCTAGTGTTTGTTTCCCAGTCAGAAATGGAGTTGAATCCCATGCAGTTTCTGGTCCTACGAGCAAGAGTTGTTTTGTGGTAAGAAGAGTCACTATTATGCTCCCATTGCCATACACAGAGCAAGTAGCACTCGCGTCTGTTCCCAGCAAGTACAGTGTATTGGACTGAAAAGGAGCTACTGTTCTTGTCAGTTTCCTAAGCAGAGTTGAACTAGATATGGCAAGTGTGTGTAGGAAGCACAGTTCTTTTGTTCTGAGCAAGCTCACTGTTTGGACCCCATAGGAAAAACTTTAGATTAGAAGAGGGCTCTTTTCTCAAAAGCAGAGTATGTTTCTTGTAAGGCGAGCTAGCGTTTGTTTCCCAGTCCTAAATGGAGTTGACTCACATGTTGTTTTTGGTCTTACGAGCAAGAGTTGTTTTCTGGTAAGAAGAGTCACTATTACGCTCCCATTGCCATACACAGAGCAAATAGCACTCGCGTCTGTTCCCAGCAAGTACAGTGTATTGGACTGAAGATGAGCTACTGTTCTTGTCAGTTTCCTAAGCAGAGTTGAACTAGATATGGCCCCTGTGTGTAGGAAGCAGAGTTCTTTTGCTCTGAGCAAGCTCACTGTTCAGACCCCATAGGAAACACAGTAGAGTAGAAGAGTGCTCTTTTCTCCAAAGCAGAGTGTGTTTCTTGTAAGGCGAGCTAGTGTTTGTTTCCCAGTCTGAAATGGAGTTGAATCCCATGCAGTTTCTGGTCTTATGAGCAAGAGTTGTTTTCTGGTAAGAAGAGTCACTATTGCGCTCCCATTGTCATACACAGGGCGAATAGCACTGGCGTCTATTCCCAGCATGTACAGTGTATTGCACTGAAGAGGATCTATTGTTCTTGTCAGTTTCCTAAGCAACATTGATGTAGATATGGCCCCTGTGTGTAGGAAGCACAGTTCTTTTGTTCTGAGCAAGCTCACTGTTCTGGCCTTATAGGAAACTCAGTAGAGTAGATGAGTGCTCTTTTCTCAAAAGCAGAGTGAGTTTATTGTAAGGCGAGCTAGCGTTTGTTTCCCAGTTCGAAATGGAGATGCATCACATGCAGTTTCTGGTCCTACGAGCAAGAGTTGTTTTCTGGAAAGAAGAGTCACTATTGCGCTCCCATTGTCATACACAGGGCAAGTAGCACTGGCGTCTGTTCCCAGCAAGTTCAGTGTATGGGACTGAAGAGGATCTACTGTTCTTGTCAGTTTTATAAGCAGAATTGAACTAGATATAACCGTGTGTGTAGGAAGCACAGTTCTTTTGTTCTGAGCAAGCTCACTCTTTGACCCTATAGGAAACACAGTAGAGTTGAAGAGTGCTCTTTCCTCAAAAGCAGAGTGTTTTTCTTGTAAGGTGAGCTAGCGTTTGTTTACAGTCCTAAATGGAGTTGAATCACATGCAGTTTTTGGTCCTACGAGCAAGAGTTGTTTTCTGGTAAGGAAAGTCACTATTGCGCTCCCATTGCCATACACAGTGCAAAAAGCACTCGCGTTGTTCCCAGCAAGTACAGTGTATTGGACTGAAGAGGAGCTACTGTTCTTGTCAGTTTCCTAAGCAGAGTTGAACTAGATATGGCCCCTGTGTGTAGGAAGCACAGTTCTTTTGTTCTGAGCAAGCTCACTGTTCGGACCCCATAGGAAACACAGTAGAGTAGAAGAGTGCTCTTTTCTCAAAAGCAGAGTGTGTTTCCTGTAAGGCAGGCTAGTGGTTGTTTCACAGTCTGAAATGGAGTTGAATCCCATGCAGTTTTTGGTCCTACGAGCAAGAGTTGTTTTCTGGTAAGAAGAGTCACTATTGGGCTCCCATTGCCATATACAGTGAAAATAGCTCTCGCGTTTGTTTCCAGCAAGTACAGTATATTGGACTGAAGAGGAGCTACTGTTCTTGTCAGTTTCCTAAGCAGAGTTGAACTAGATATGGCCCGTGTGTATAGGAAGCACAGTTCTTTTGTTCTGAGCAAGCTCACTCTTTGGACCCCAAAGGAAACACAGTAGAGAAGAAGAGTGATATTTTCTCAAAGCAGAGTGTGTTTCTTGTGAGGCGAGCTAGCATTTGTTTCCCAGTCCTAAATGGAGTTGAATCACATGCAGTTTCTGGTCCTAGGAGCAAGAGATGTTTTCTGGAAAGAAGAGTCACTATTGTGCTCCCATTATCATACACAGGGCAAATAGCACTGGCGTCTGTTCCCAGCAAGTACAGTGTATGGGACTGAAGAGGATCTACTGTTCTTGTCAGTTTCATAAGCAGAATTGAACTAGATATGACCATGTGTGTAGGAAGCACAGATCTTTTGTTCTGAGCAAGCTCACTCTTCTGACCCTTTAGGAAACACAGTAGAGTAGATGAGAACCCTTTTCTCAAAAGCAGAGTGTGTTTCTTGTAAGGCGAGCTAGCATTTGTTTTTCAGTCCTAAATGGAGTTGAATCACATGCAGTTTCTGGTCCTACGAGCAAGAGTTGTTTTCTGGTAAGAAAAGACACTATTGCGCTCCCATTCCACTACACAGTGCAAATAGCACTGGCGTCTTTTCCCAGCATGTACAATGTATTGGACTGAAGAGGATCTACTGTCCTTGTCAGATTCCTAAGCAGAGTTGAACTAGATATGGCCCGTGTGTGTAGGAAGCACAGTTCTTTTGTTCTGAGCAAGCTCACTGTTCTGGCCCTATAGGAAACACAGTAGAGTAGAAGAGTGCTCTTTTCTCAAAAGCAGAGTGAGTTTATTTAAAGGCGAGCTAGCGTTTGTTTCCCAGTTCTAAATGGAGTTGCATCACATGCAGTTTCTGGTCCTACGAGCAAGAGTTGTTTTCTGGAAAGAAGAGTCACTATTGCGCTCCCATTGCCATACACAGTGCAAAAAGCACTCGCGTCTGTTCCCATCACGTACTGTGTATTGGACTGAAGAGGAGCTACTGTTCTTGTCAGTTTCCTAAGCAGAGTTGAACTGATATGGCCCGTTTGTGTAGGAAGCACAGTTCTTTGGTTCTGAGCAAGCTCACTGTTTGGGCCCCAAAGGAAACACAGAAGATTAGAAGAGTGCTCTTTTCTCAAAAGCAGAGTGTGTTTCTTGTAAGGCGAGCTAGCGTTTGTTTCCCAGTCCTAAATGGAGTTGAATCACATGCAGTTTCTGGTCCTACGAGCAAGAGTAGTTTTCTGGTAAGAAGAGTCACTATTGCGCTCTCACTGTCATACACATTACAAATAGCACTGGCGTCTGTTCCCAGCATATACAGTGTATTGGACTGAGTAGGATCTACTGTTATTGTCAGTTTCCTAAGCAGAATTGAACTAGATATGGCCGTGTGCAGGAAGCACAGTTCTTTTGTTCTGAGCAAGCTCACTGTTTGGCTCTATAGAAAACACAGTAGAGTAGAAGAGAGCTCTTTTCTCAGAAGCAGAGTGTGTTTCTTGTAAGGTGATCTAGCGTTTGTTTCCCAGTCCTAAATGAAGTTGAATCACATGCAGTTTCTGGTCCTACGAGTAGAGCTGTTTTTTGGTAAGAAGAGTCACAATTGCGCTCCCATTGCCATACAAATTACAAATAGCACTTGCGTCTGTTCCAATCAAGTACAGTGTATTGGACTGAAGAGGAGCTACTGTTCTTGTCAGTTTCCTAAGCAGAGTTGAACTAGATATGGCCCGTGTGTGTAGGAAGCACAGTTACTTTGTTCTGAGCAAGCTCACTGTTCGGACCCAATAGGAAACACAGTAGAGTAGAAGTGTGCCCTTTTCTCAAAAGCAGAGCTTGTTTCGTGTAAGGCAAGATAGCGTTTGTTTCCCAGTCCTATGTGGAGTTGAATCACATGCAGTTTCTGGTCCTAAGAGCCAGAATTGTTTTCTGGTAAGAAGAGTCACTATTGCACTCCCATTGCTTTACACAGTGCAAGTAGCACTCGCGTATGTTCCCAGCAAGTACAGTGTTTTGGACTGAAGAGGATCTACTGTTCTTGTCAGTTTCCTAAGCAGAATTGAACTAGATATGACCGTGTGTGTAGGAAGCACAGATCTTTTGTTCTGAGCAAGCTCACTGTTCTGACCCTATAGGAAACACAGTAGAGTAGAAGAGAGCCCTTTTCTCAAAAGCAGTGTGTGTTTCTTGTAAGGCGAGCTAGCGTTTGTTTTTCAGTCCTAAATGGAGTTGAATCACATGCAGTTTCTGGTTCTACGATCAAGAGTTGTTTTCTGGTTAGAAGAGTCACTATTGCGCTCCCATTGTCATACACATTACAAATAGCACTGGCGTCTGTTCCCAGCATGTACAGTGTATTGGACTGAAGAGGATCTACTGTTCTTGTCAGTTTCCTAAGCAGAATTGAACTACATATGGCCGTGTGTGTAGGAAGCACAGTTCTTTTTTTCTGAGCATGCTCACTGTTTTAGCCCTATAGGAAATACTGTAGAGTAGAAGAGTGCCCTTTTCTCAAAAGCAGAGTGTGTTTCTTGTAAGGCGAGCTAGCATTTGTTTTTCAGTCCTAAATAGAGTTGAATCCCGTGCAGTTTCTGGTCCTATGAGCAAGAGTTGTTTTCTGGTAAGAAGAGTCACTATTGCGCTCCCATTGCCATATACAGTGCAAATAGCACTCGTGTCTGTTCCCAGCAAGTACAGTGTATTGGATGAAGAGGAGATACTCTTCTTGTCAGTTTATTAAGTAGAGTTGAACTGATATGGCCCGTGTGTGTAGGAAGCACAGTTCTTTTGTTCTGAGCAAGCTCACTGTTTGGACCCCAAAGGAAACACCTAAGAGTAGAAGAGTGGTCTTTTCTCAAAAGCAGAGTGTGTTTCTTGTAAGGCGAGCTAGCCTTTGTTTCCCAGTCCTAAATGGAGTTGAATCAAATGCAGTTTATGCTCCTATGATCAAGAGTTGTATTCTGGTATGAAGAGTCACTATTGCGCTCCCATTGTCATTTACATTTCAAATAGCACTGGGGTCTGTTCCCAGCATGTACAGTGTATTGGACTGAAGAGGATCTACTGTTCTTGTCAGTTTCCTAAGCAGAATTGAACCAGATATGGCCGTGTGTGTAGGAAGCACAGTTCTTTTGTTCTGAGCAAGCTCACTGTTTTGGCTGTATAGGAATCACAGTAGAGTAGAAGAGTGCTCTTTTCTCAAATGCAGAGTGTGTTTCTTCTAAGGTGAGCTAGCGTTTGTTTCCCAGTCCTAAATGGAGTTGAATCACATGTAGTTTTTGGTCCCATGAGCAAGAGTTGTTTTCTGGTAAGGAAATTCAGTATTGCGCTCCCATTCCCCTACACAGTGCAAATAGCACTCGCGTCTGTTCCCAGCAAGTACAGTGTATTGGACTGAAGATGAGCTACTGTTCTTGTCAGTTTCCTAAGCAGAGTTGAACTAGATATGGCCCGTGTTTGTAGGAAGCACAGTTCTTTTGTTCTGAGCAAGCTCACTATTCTGGCACTATAGTAAACACAGTAGAGTACAAGAGTGCTCTTTTCTCAAAAGCAGAGTGTGTTTCTTGTAAGGCGAGCTAGTGTTTGTTTCCCAGTCAGAAATGGAGTTGAATCCCATGCAGTTTCTGGTCCTACGAGCAAGAGTTGTTTTGTGGTAAGAAGAGTCACTATTATGCTCCCATTGCCATACACAGAGCAAGTAGCACTCGCGTCTGTTCCCAGCAAGTACAGTGTATTGGACTGAAGAGGAGCTACTGTTCTTGTCAGTTTCCTAAGCAGAGTTGAACTAGATATGGCAAGTGTGTGTAGGAAGCACAGTTCTTTTGTTCTGAGCAAGCTCACTCTTTTGGCTCTATAGGAAACACAGTAGAGTAGAAGAGTGCTCTTTTCTCAAAAGCAGAGTGTGTTTCTTGTAAGGCGAGCTAGCGTTTGTTTCCCAGTCCTAAATGTAGTTGAATCACATGCAGTTTTTGGTCGTACAAGCAAGAGTTGTTTTCTGGGAAGAAGAGTCACTATTGCGCTCCCATTGCCATACACAGTGCAAATAGCACTGGCGTCTATTCCCAGCATGTACAGTGTATTGGACTGAAGAAGATCTACTGTTCTTGTCAGTTTCCTAAGCAGAGTTGAACTAGATATGGCCCGTGTGTTTAGGAAGCACAGTTCTTTTGTTCTGAGCAAGCTCACTGTTTTTGCTCTATAGGAATCACAGTAGAGTAGAAGAGTGCTCTTTTCTCAAATGCAGAGTGTGTTTCTTCTAAGGCGTTCTAGCGTTTGTTTCCCAGTCCTAAATGGAGTTGAATCACATGCAGTTTTTGGTCCCATGAGCAAGAGTTGTTTTCTGGTAAGGAAATTCACTATTGCGCTCCCATTCCCCTACACAGTGCAAATAGCACTCGCGTCTGTTCCCAGCAAGTACAGTGTATTGGACTGAAGATGAGCTACTGTTCTTGTCAGTTTCCTAAGCAGAGTTGAACTAGATATGACCCGTGTGTGTAGGAAGCACAGTTCTTTTGTTCTCAGCAAGCTCACTGTTCACATCCCAAAGAAAACACAGTAGAGTAGAAGAGTGCTCTTTTCTCCAAAGCAGAGTGTGTTTCTTGTATGGCGAGCTAGTGTTTGTTTCCCAGTCCTAAATGGAGTTGAATCCCATGCAGTTTCTAGTCCTACGAGCAAGAGTTGTTTTCTGGTAAGAAGAGTCACTATTACGCTCCCATTGCCATACACAGTGCAAATAGCACTCGCGTCTGTTCCCAGGAAGTATAGTGTATTGGACTGAAGAGGAGCTACTGTTCTTGTCAGTTTTCTAAGCAGAGTTGAACTAGATATGGCTCGTGTGTGTAGGAAGCACAGTTCTGTTGTTCTGAGCAAGCTCACTGTTCGGACCGCATAGGAAACACTTTAGATTAGAAGAGGGCTCTTTTCTCAAAAGCAGAGTGTGTTTGTTGTAAGGCGAGCTAGCATTTGTTTCCCAGTCCTAAATGGAGTTGAATCACATGCAGTTTCTTGTCCTACGAACAAGAGTTGTTTTCTGGTAAGAAGAGTCACTATTGTGCTCCATATGTCATACACAGGGCAAATAGCACTCGCGTCTGTTCCCAGCGTGTACAGTGTACTGGACTGAAGAGGATCTACTGTCCTTGTCAGTTTCCTAAGCAGAATTGATCTAGATATGGACCGTGTGTGTAGGAAGCACAGTTCATCTGTTCTGAGAAAGCTCATTGTTCTGACCCCGTAAGAAAAACACTAGAGTAGAAGAGTGGCCTTTTCTCAAAAGCAGTGTGTGTTTTTTGTAAGGCGAGCTAGCGTTTGTTTTTCCATCCTAAATGGAGTTGAATCACATAAAGTTTCTGGTCCTACGAGCAAGAGTTGTTTTCTGGTAAGAAGAGTCACTATTGCACTCCCATTGCCATACACAGGGCAAATAGCACTGGCGTCTGTTCCCAGCATGTACAGTGTATTGGACTGAAGAGGAGCTACTGTTCTTGTCAGTTTCCTAAGCAGAGTAGAACTAGATATAGCCCGTGTGTGTAGGAAGCAAAGTTCTTTTGTTCTGAGCAAGCTCACTATTCTGGCACTATAGGAAACACAGTAGAGTACAAGAGTGCTCTTTTCTCAAAAGCAGAGTGTGTTTCTTGTAAGGCGAGCTAGTGTTTGTTTCCCAGTCAGAAATGGAGTTGAATCCCATGCAGTTTCTGGTCCTACGAGCAAGAGTTGTTTTGTGGTAAGAAGAGTCACTATTATGCTCCCATTGCCATACACAGAGCAAGTAGCACTCGCGTCTGTTCCCAGCAAGTACAGTGTATTGGACTGAAGATGAGCTACTGTTCTTGTCAGTTTCCTAAGCAGAGTTGAACTAGATATGGCAAGTGTGTGTAGGAAGCACAGTTCTTTTGTTCTGAGCAAGCTCACTGTTTGGACCCCATAGGAAACACTTTAGATTAGAAGAGGGCTCTTTTCTCAAAAGCAGAGTATGTTTCTTGTAAGGCGAGCTAGCGTTTGTTTCCCAGTCCTAAATGGAGTTGACTCACATGTTGTTTTTGGTCTTACGAGCAAGAGTTGTTTTCTGGTAAGAAGAGTCACTATTACGCTCCCATTGCCATACACAGAGCAAATAGCACTCGCGTCTGTTCCCAGCAAGTACAGTGTATTGGACTGAAGATGAGCTACTGTTCTTGTCAGTTTCCTAAGCAGAGTTGAACTAGATATGGCCCCTGTGTGTAGGAAGCAGAGTTCTTTTGCTCTGAGCAAGCTCACTGTTCAGACCCCATAGGAAACACAGTAGAGTAGAAGAGTGCTCTTTTCTCCAAAGCAGAGTGTGTTTCTTGTAAGGCGAGCTAGTGTTTGTTTCCCAGTCTGAAATGGAGTTGAATCCCATGCAGTTTCTGGTCTTATGAGCAAGAGTTGTTTTCTGGTAAGAAGAGTCACTATTGCGCTCCCATTGTCATACACAGGGCGAATAGCACTGGCGTCTATTCCCAGCATGTACAGTGTATTGCACTGAAGAGGATCTATTGTTCTTGTCAGTTTCCTAAGCAACATTGATGTAGATATGGCCCCTGTGTGTAGGAAGCACAGTTCTTTTGTTCTGAGCAAGCTCACTGTTCTGGCCTTATAGGAAACTCAGTAGAGTAGATGAGTGCTCTTTTCTCAAAAGCAGAGTGAGTGTATTGTAAGGCGAGCTAGCGTTTGTTTCCCAGTTCGAAATGGAGATGCATCACATGCAGTTTCTGGTCCTACGAGCAAGAGTTGTTTTCTGGAAAGAAGAGTCACTATTGCGCTCCCATTGTCATACACAGGGCAAGTAGCACTGGCGTCTGTTCCCAGCAAGTTCAGTGTATGGGACTGAAGAGGATCTACTGTTCTTGTCAGTTTTATAAGCAGAATTGAACTAGATATAACCGTGTGTGTAGGAAGCACAGTTCTTTTGTTCTGAGCAAGCTCACTCTTTGACCCTATAGGAAACACAGTAGAGTTGAAGAGTGCTCTTTCCTCAAAAGCAGAGTGTTTTTCTTGTAAGGTGAGCTAGCGTTTGTTTACAGTCCTAAATGGAGTTGAATCACATGCAGTTTTTGGTCCTACGAGCAAGAGTTGTTTTCTGGTAAGGAAAGTCACTATTGCGCTCCCATTGCCATACACAGTGCAAAAAGCACTCGCGTTGTTGCCAGCAAGTACAGTGTATTGGACTGAAGAGGAGCTACTGTTCTTGTCAGTTTCCTAAGCAGAGTTGAACTAGATATGGCCCCTGTGTGTAGGAAGCACAGTTCTTTTGTTCTGAGCAAGCTCACTGTTCGGACCCCATAGGAAACACAGTAGAGTAGAAGAGTGATATTTTCTCAAAGCAGAGTGTGTTTCTTGTGAGGCGAGCTAGCATTTGTTTCCCAGTCCTAAATGGAGTTGAATCACATGCAGTTTCTGGTCCTAGGAGCAAGAGATGTTTTCTGGAAAGAAGAGTCACTATTGTGCTCCCATTATCATACACAGGGCAAATAGCACTGGCGTCTGTTCCCAGCAAGTACAGTGTATGGGACTGAAGAGGATCTACTGTTCTTGTCAGTTTCATAAGCAGAATTGAACTAGATATGACCATGTGTGTAGGAAGCACAGATCTTTTGTTCTGAGCAAGCTCACTCTTCTGACCCTTTAGGAAACACAGTAGAGTAGAAGAGAACCCTTTTCTCAAAAGCAGAGTGTGTTTCTTGTAAGGCGAGCTAGCATTTGTTTTTCAGTCCTAAATGGAGTTGAATCACATGCAGTTTCTGGTCCTACGAGCAAGAGTTGTTTTCTGGTAAGAAAAGACACTATTGCGCTCCCATTCCACTACACAGTGCAAATAGCACTGGCGTCTTTTCCCAGCATGTACAATGTATTGGACTGAAGAGGATCTACTGTCCTTGTCAGATTCCTAAGCAGAGTTGAACTAGATATGGCCCGTGTGTGTAGGAAGCACAGTTCTTTTGTTCTGAGCAAGCTCACTGTTCTGGCCCTATAGGAAACACAGTAGAGTAGAAGAGTGCTCTTTTCTCAAAAGCAGAGTGAGTTTATTTAAAGGCGAGCTAGCGTTTGTTTCCCAGTTCTAAATGGAGTTGCATCACATGCAGTTTCTGGTCCTACGAGCAAGAGTTGTTTTCTGGAAAGAAGAGTCACTATTGCGCTCCCTTTGCCATACACAGGGCTAAAAGCACTCGCGTCTGTTCCCATCACGTACTGTGTATTGGACTGAAGAGGAGCTACTGTTCTTGTCAGTTTCCTAAGCAGAGTTGAACTGATATGGCCCGTTTGTGTAGGAAGCACAGTTCTTTGGTTCTGAGCAAGCTCACTGTTTGGACCCCAAAGGAAACACAGAAGATTAGAAGAGTGCTCTTTTCTCAAAAGCAGAGTGTGTTTCTTGTAAGGCGAGCTAGCGTTTGTTTCCCAGTCCTAAATGGAGTTGAATCACATGCAGTTTCTGGTCCTACGAGCAAGAGTAGTTTTCTGGTAAGAAGAGTCACTATTGCGCTCTCACTGTCATACACATTACAAATAGCACTGGCGTCTGTTCCCAGCATATACAGTGATTGGACTGAGTAGGATCTACTGTTATTGTCAGTTTCCTAAGCAGAATTGAACTAGATATGGCCGTGTGCAGGAAGCACAGTTCTTTTGTTCTGAGCAAGCTCACTGTTTGGCTCTATAGAAAACACAGTAGAGTAGAAGAGAGCTCTTTTCTCAGAAGCAGAGTGTGTTTCTTGTAAGGTGATCTAGCGTTTGTTTCCCAGTCCTAAATGAAGTTGAATCACATGCAGTTTCTGGTCCTACGAGTAGAGCTGTTTTTTGGTAAGAAGAGTCACAATTGCGCTCCCATTGCCATACAAAGTACAAATACACTTGCATCTGTTCCAATCAAGTACAGTGTATTGGACTGAAGAGGAGCTACTGTTCTTGTCAGTTTCCTAAGCAGAGTTGAACTAGATATGGCCCGTGTGTGTAGGAAGCACAGTTACTTTGTTCTGAGCAAGCTCACTGTTCGGACCCAATAGGAAACACAGTAGAGTAGAAGTGTGCCCTTTTCTCAAAAGCAGAGCTTGTTTCGTGTAAGGCAAGATAGCGTTTGTTTCCCAGTCCTATGTGGAGTTGAATCACATGCAGTTTCTGGTCCTAAGAGCCAGAATTGTTTTCTGGTAAGAAGAGTCACTATTGCACTCCCATTGCTTTACACAGTGCAAGTAGCACTCGCGTATGTTCCCAGCAAGTACGTGTTTTGGACTGAAGAGGATCTACTGTTCTTGTCAGTTTCCTAAGCAGAATTGAACTAGATATGACCGTGTGTGTAGGAAGCACAGATCTTTTGTTCTGAGCAAGCTCACTGTTCTGACCCTATAGGAAACACAGTAGAGTAGAAGAGAGCCCTTTTCTCAAAAGCAGTGTGTGTTTCTTGTAAGGCGAGCTAGCGTTTGTTTTTCAGTCCTAAATGGAGTTGAATCACATGCAGTTTCTGGTTCTACGATCAAGAGTTGTTTTCTGGTTAGAAGAGTCACTATTGCGCTCCCATTGTCATACACATTACAAATAGCACTGGCGTCTGTTCCCAGCATGTACAGTGTATTGGACTGAAGAGGATCTACTGTTCTTGTCAGTTTCCTAAGCAGAATTGAACTACATATGGCCGTGTGTGTAGGAAGCACAGTTCTTTTTTTCTGAGCATGCTCACTCTTTTAGCCCTATAGGAAATACTGTAGAGTAGAAGAGTGCCCTTTTCTCAAAAGCAGAGTGTGTTTCTTGTAAGGCGAGCTAGCATTTGTTTTTCAGTCCTAAATGGAGTTGAATCCCGTGCAGTTTCTGGTCCTATGAGCAAGAGTTGTTTTCTGGTAAGAAGAGTCACTATTGTGCTCCCATTGCCATATACAGTGCAAATAGCACTCGTGTCTGTTCCCAGCAAGTACAGTGTATTGGATGAAGAGGAGATACTGTTCTTGTCAGTTTATTAAGTAGAGTTGAACTGATATGGCCCGTATGTGTAGGAAGCACAGTTCTTTTGTTCTGAGCAAGCTCACTGTTTGGACCCCAAAGGAAACACCTAAGAGTAGAAGAGTGGTCTTTTCTCAAAAGCAGAGTGTGTTTCTTGTAAGGTGAGCTAGCCTTTGTTTCCCAGTCCTAAATGGAGTTGAATCAAATGCAGTTTATGCTCCTATGATCAAGAGTTGTATTCTGGTATGAAGAGTCACTATTGCGCTCCCATTGTCATATACATTTCAAATAGCACTGGGGTCTGTTCCCAGCATGTACAGTGTATTGGACTGAGTAGGATCTACTGTTATTGTCATTTTCCTAAGCAGAATTGAACTAGATATGGCTCGTGCGTGTAGGAAGCACAGTTCTTTTGTTCTGAGCAAGCTCACTGTTTTGGCTCTATAGAAAACACAGTAGAGTAGAAGAGTGCTCTTTTCTCAAAAGCAGAGTGTGTTTCTTGTAAGGCGAGCTAGCGTTTGTTTCCCAGTCCTAAATGGAGTTGTATCACATGCAGTTTCTGGTCCTACGAGCAAGAGTTGTCTTCTGGTAAGAAGAGTCACTATTGTGCTCCCATTGTCATACACATTACAAATAGCACTGGCGTCTGTTCACAGCATGTACAGTGTATTGGACTGAGGAGGATCTACTGTTATTGTCAGTTTCCTAAGCAGAATTGAACTAGATATGGCCGTGTGTTTAGGAAGCACAGTTCTTTTGTTCTGAGCAAGCTCACTGTTTTGGCTCTATAGAAAACACAGTATAGTAAAGAGTGCTCTTTTCTCAAAAGCAGAGTGTGTTTCTTGTAAGGCGAGCTAGCGTTTGTTTCCCAGTCGTAAATGGAATTGAATCACATGCAGTTTCTGGTCCTACGTGCAAGAGTTGTTTTCTGGTAAGAAGAATCACTATTGTGCTCTCATTGTCATACACAGGGCAAATAGCACTGGCGTCTGTTCCCAGCAAGTACAGTGTATGGGACTGAAGAGGATCTACTGTTCTTGTCAGTTTCATAAGCAGAATTGAACTAGATATAACCGTGTGTGCAGGAAGCACAGTTCTTTTGTTCTGAGCAAGCTCACTCTTTGGCCCTATAGGAAATACTGTAGAGTAGAAGAGTGCCCTTTTCTCAAAAGCAGAGTGTGTTTCTTGTAAGGCGAGCTAGCATTTGTTTTTCAGTCCTAAATGGAGTTGAATCACATGCAGTTTCTGGTCCTACGAGCAAGAGTTGTTTTCTGGTAAGAAAAGACACTATTGCGCTCCCATTCCCCTACACAGTGCAAATAGCACTGGCGTCTTTTCCCAGCATGTACAATTTATTGGACTGAAGAGGATCTACTGTCCTTGTCAGATTCCTAAGCAGAGTTGAACTAGATATGGCCCGTGTGTGTAGGAAGCACAGTTCTTTTGTTCTGAGCAAGCTCACTGTTCTGGCCCTATAGGAAACACAGTAGAGTAGAAGAGTGCTCTTTTCTCAAAAGCAGAGTGAGTTTATAGTAAGGCGAGCTAGCGTTTGTTTCCCAGTTCTAAATGGAGTTGCATCACATGCAGTTTCTGGTCCTACGAGCAAGAGTAGTTTTCTGGAAAGAAGAGTCACTATTGCGCTCCCATTGCCATACACAGTGCAAATAGCACTCGCGTCTGTTCCCATCACCTACTGTGTATTGGACTGAAGAGGAGCTACTGTTCTTGTCAGTTTCCTAAGCAGAGTTGAACTGATATGGCAAGTTTGTGTAGGAAGCACAGTTCTTTGGTTCTGAGCAAGCTCACTGTTTGGACCCAAAAGGAAACACAGAAGATTAGAAGAGTGCTCTTTTCTCAAAAGCAGAGTGTGTTTCTTGTAAGGCGAGCTAGCGTTTGTTTCCCAGTCCTAAATGGAGTTGAATCACATGCAGTTTCTGGTCCTATGAGCAAGAGTTGTCTTCTGGTAAGAAGAGTCACTATTGCGCTCCCACTGTCATACACATTACAAATAGCACTGGCATCTGTTCCCAGCATATACAGTGTATTGGACTGAGTAGGATCTACTGTTATTGTCAGTTTCCTAAGCAGAATTGAACTAGATATGGCCGTGTGTAGGAAGCACAGTTCTTTTGTTCTGAGCAAGCTCACTGTTTTGGCTCTATAGAAAACACAGTAGAGTAGAAGAGAGCTCTTTTCTCAGAAGCAGAGTGTGTTTCTTGTAAGGTGATCTAGCGTTTGTTTCCCAGTCCTAAATGAAGTTGAATCACATGCAGTTTCTGGTCCTACGAGTAGAGCTGTTTTTTGGTAAGAAGAGTCACAATTGTGCTCCCATTGCCATACAAAGTACAAATAGCACTTGCGTCTGTTCCAATCAAGTACAGTGTATTGGACTGAAGAGGTTCTACTGTTCTTGTCAGTTTCCTAAGCAGAATTGAACTAGATATGTCCCGTGTGTGTAGGAAGCACAGTTACTTTGTTCTGAGCAAGCTCACTGTTCGGACCCCATAGGAAACACAGTAGAGTAGAAGTGTGCCCTTTTCTCAAAAGCAGAGCTTGTTTCGTGTAAGGCAAGATAGCGTTTGTTTCCCAGTCCTAAGTGGAGTTGAATCACATGCAGTTTCTGGTCCTAAGAGCCAGAATTGTTTTCTAGTAAGAAGAGTCACTATTGCACTCCCATTGCTTTACACAGTGCAAGTAGCACTCGCGTATGTTCCCAGCAAGTACAGTGTTTTGGACTGAAGAGGAGCTACTGTTCTTGTCAGTTTACTAAACAGAGTTGAACTAGATATGGCCCGTGTGTGTAGGAAGCACAGTTCTTTTGTTCTGAGCAAGCTCACTGTTCTGGCGCTATAGGAAACACAATAGAGTAGAAGAGTGCTCTTTTCTCAAAAGCAATGTGTGTTTCTTGTAAGCCGAACTAGCATTTGTTTCCCAGTCCTAAATGGACTTGAATCACATGCAGTTTTTGTTCCTACGAGCAAGAGTTGTTATCTGGTAAGAAGACTCACTATTGCGCTCCCATTGCCATACACAGTGCAAATAGCTCTGGTGTCTGTTCCCAGCAAGTACAGTGTATTGGACTGAAGAGGATCTACTGTTCTTGTCAGTTTCCTAAGCAGAGTTGAACTAGATATGGCCCGTGTGTGTTGGAAGCACGGTTCTTTTGTTTGGAGCAAGGTCACTGTTCGGAACCCATAGGAAACACAGTAGAGTAGAAGAGTGCTCTTCTCTCAAAAGAAGAGTGTGTTTATTGTAAGGCGAGCTAGTGTTTGGATCCCAGTTCTAAATGGAGTTGAATCACATGCAGTTTCTGGTCCTACGAGCAAGAGTTTTTTTCTGGCAAGAAGAGTCACTATTGCGCTCCCATTATCATACACAGGGCAAAGAGCACTGGCGTCTGTTCCCAGCATGTACAGTGTATTGCACTGAAGAGGAGCTACTGTTCTTGTCAGTTTCCTAAGCAGAGTTGAACTAGATATAGCCCGTGTGTGTAGGAAGCAAGGTTCTTTTGTTCTGAGCAAGCTCACTATTCAAACCCTATTGGAAACACAGTAGAGTAGAAGAGTGCTCTTTTCTCAAAAGCAGAGTGTGTTTCTTGTAAGGCGAGCTAGCATTTGTTTCCCAGTCCTAAATGGAGTTGAATCACATGCAGTTTCTGGTCCTAAGAGCTTGAGTTGTTTTGTGGGAAGAAGAGTCACTATTGTGCTCCCATTGTCATACACAGGGCAAATAGCACTGGCGTCTGTTCCCAGCAAGTACATTGTACTGGACTGTAGAGGAGCTACTGTTCTTGTCAGTTTCCTAAGCAGAGTTGAACTAGATATGGCCCGTGTGTGTAGGAAGCACAGTTCTTTTGTTCTGAGCAAGCTCACTGTTCGGACCCCATAGGAAACACTTTAGAATAGAAGAGGGCTCTTTTCTCATAAGCAGAGTGTGTTTCTTGTAAGGCGAGCTAACGATTGTTTCGAAGTCCTAAATGGAGTTGAATCACATGAAGTATCTGGTCCTACGAGCAAGAGTTGTTTCCTGGTAAGAAGAGTCACTATTGCGCTCCCATTTTCATACACAGGGCAAATAGCACTGGCGTCTATTCCCAGCATGTACAGTGTATTGGACTGAAGAGGATCTACTGTCCTTGTCAGTTTCCTAAGGAGAATTGATCTAGATATGGCCGGTGTGTGTAGGAAGCACAGTTCTTTTGTTCTGAGCAACCTCACTGTTCTGACCGCATAAGAAACACAGTAGAGTAGAAGAGTACCCTTTTCTCAAAGGCAGAGTGTGTTTCTTGTAAGGCGAGCTAGCGTATGTTTCCCAGTCCTAAATGGAGTTGAATCACATGCAGTTTTTGGTCCTACGAGCCAGAGTTTTTTTCTGGTAAGGAAAGTCACTATTGTTGTCCCATTGCCATACACAGTACAAATAGCACTGGCGTCTGTTCCCAGCATGAACAGTGTATTGGACTGAAGAGGAGCTACTGTTCTTGTAGTTTCCTAAGCAGAATTAAACTAGATATGGCCCGTGTGTGTAGGAAGCACATTTCTTTTGTTCTGAGCAAGCTCACTATTCTGGCTCTATAGGAAACACAGTAGAGTAGAAGAGTGATCTTTTCTCAAAAGCAGAGTGTGTTTCTTGTAAGGCGAGCTAGCGTTTGTTTCCCAGTCCTAAATGGAGCTGAATCACATGCAGTTTCTGGTCCTACGAGCAAGAGTTGTTTTCTGGTAAGAAGACTCACTATTGCGCTCCCATTGCCATACACAGTGCAAATAGCACTGGTGTCTGTTCGCAGCAAGTACAGTGTATTGGACTGAAGAGGATCTACTGTTCTTGTCAGTTTCCTAAGCAGAGTTGAACTAGATATGGCCCGTGTGTGTTGGAATCACGGTTCTTTTGTTTGGAGCAAGCTCACTGTTCGGAACCCATAGGAAACACAGTAGAGTAGAAGAGTGCTCTTACTCAAAAGAAGAGTGTGTTTATTGTAAGGCGAGCTAGTGTTTGGATCCCAGTTCTAAATGGAGTTGAATCACATGCAGTTTCTGGTCCTACGAGCAAGAGTTGTTTTCTGGTAAGAAGAGTCACTATTGCGCTCCCATTATCATACACAGGGTAAGTAGCACTGGCGTCTGTTCCCAGCATGTACAGTGTATTGCACTGAACAGGAGCTACTGTTCTTGTCAGTTTCCTAAGCAGAGTTGAACTAGATATAGCCCGTGTGTGTAGGAAGCAAGGTTCTTTTGTTCTGAGCAAGCTCACTATTCAGGCCCTATTAGAAACACAGTAGAGTAGAAGAGTGCTCTTTTCTCAAAAGCAGAGTGTGTTTCTTGTAAGGCGAGCTAGCATTTGTTTCCCAGTCCTAAATGGAGTTGAATCACATGCAGTTTCTGGTCCTAAGAGCTAGAGTTGTTTTGTGGGAAGAAGAGTCACTATTGTGCTCCCATTGTCATACACAGGGCAAATAGCACTGGCGTCTGTTCCCAGCAAGTACACTGTCCTGGACTGAAGAGGAGCTACAGTTCTCGTCAGTTTCCTAAGCAGAGTTGAACTATATATGGCCTGTGTGTTTAGGAAGCACAGTTCTTTTGTTCTGAGCAAGCTCACTGTTCGGACCCCATAGGAAACACTTTAGAATAAAAGAGGGCTCTTTTCTCAAAAGCAGAGTGTGTTTCTTGTAAGGCGAGCTAACGATTGTTTCGAAGTCCTAAATGGAGTTGAATTACATGCAGTTTCTGGTCCTACGAGCAAGAGTTGTTTTCTGGTAAAAAGAGTCACTATTGCGCTCCCATTGTCATACACAGGGCAAATAGCACTGGCGTCTATTCCCAGCATGTACAGTGTGTTGGACTGAAGAGGATCTACTGTCCTTGTCAGTTTCCTAAGGAGAATTGATCTAGATATGGCCGGTGTGTGTAGGAAGCACAGTTCTTTTGTTCTGAGCAACCTCACTGTTCTGACCCCATAAGAAACACAGTAGAGTAGAAGAGTACCCTTTTCTCAAAGGCAGAGTGTGTTTCTTGTAAGGCAAGCTAGCGTATGTTTCCCACTCCTAAATGGAGTTGAATCACATGCAGTTTTTGGTCTTACGAGCAAGAGTTTTTTTCTGGTAAGAAAAGTCACTATTGTTGTCCCATTGCCATACACAGTACAAATAGCACTGGCGTCTGTTCCCAGCAAGAAAAGTGTATTGGACTGAGGAGGATCTACTGTTCTTGTCAGTTTCCTAAGCAGAATTAAACTAGATATGGCCCGTGTGTGTAGGAAGCACATTTCTTTTGTTCTGAGCAAGCTCACTATTCTGGCTCTATAGGAAACACAGTAGAGTAGAAGAGTGATCTTTTCTCAAAAGCAGAGTGTGTTTCTTGTAAGGCGAGCTAGCGTTTGTTTCCCAGTCCTAAATGGAGTTGAATCACATGCAGTTTCTGGTCCTACGAGCAAGAATTGTTTTCTGGGAAGAAGAGTCACTATTGCGCTCCCATTGTCATACACAGGGCAAATATCACTGGCGTCTGTTCCCAGCAAGTACAGTGTATGGGACTGAAGAGGATCTACAGTTCTTGTCAGTTTCCTAAGCAGAATTGAACTAGATATGACCGTGTGTGTAGGAAGCACAGTTCTTTTGTTCTGAGCAAGCTCACTGTTCGGACCTGATAGGAAACACAGAAGAGTAGAAGTGTGCCCTTTTCTCAAAAGCAGAGCTTCGTTCGTGTAAGGCAAGATAGCGTTAGTTTCCCAGTCCTAAGTGGAGTTGAATCACATGCAGTTTCTGGTCCTAAGAGCCAGAATTGTTTTCTGGTAAGAAGAGTCACTATTGCACTCCCATTGCTGTACACAGTACAAATAGCACTCGCGTATGTTCCCAGCAAGTACAGTGCATTGGACTGAAGAGGAGCTACTGTTCTAGTCAGTTTCCTAAACAGAGATGTACTAGATATGGCCCGTGTGTGCAGGAAGCACAGTTCTTTTTTTCTGAGCAAGCTCACTGTTCTGGCACTATAGGAAACACAGTAGAGTAGAAGAGTGCTCTTTTCTCAAAAGCAGTGTGTGTTTCTTGTAAGGCGAGCTGGTGTTTGTTTCCCAGTCATAAATGGAGTTCAATCACATGCACTTTCTGGTCGTACGAGCAAGAGTTGTTTTCTGGTAAAAAGAGTCACTATTGTGCTCCCATTGCCGTACACAGTGCAAATACCACTGGCGTCTGTTCCCAGCATGTACAGTGTATTGGACTGAAGAGGATCTACTGTTCTTGTCAGTTTACTAAACAGAATTGAACTAGATATGGCCGTGTGTGTAGGAAGCACAGTTCTTTTGTTCTGAGCAAGCTCACTGTTCTGGCCCAATAGGAAACACAGTAGAGAAGAAGAGTGCTCTTTTCTCAAAAGCAGAGTGTGTTTCTTGTAAGGCGAGCTACCGTTTGTTTCCCTGTCCTAAATGGAGTTGAATCATATGCAGTTTTTGGTCC
Source organism: Peromyscus eremicus (assembly GCF_949786415.1). Taxonomy (NCBI): domain Eukaryota; kingdom Metazoa; phylum Chordata; class Mammalia; order Rodentia; family Cricetidae; genus Peromyscus; species Peromyscus eremicus. Next base: position 86,958 of record NW_026735614.1, on the reverse strand, counting down.
TACGAGCAAGAGATTTTTTCTGATAAGGAAAGTCAATATTGAGCTCAAATTGACATACACAGTGCAAATAGCACTCGCGTCTGCTCCCAGCAAGTACAGTGTATTGGACTGAAGAGGAGCTACTGTTCTTGTCAGTTTCCTAAGCAGAGTTGAACTAGATATGGCCCGTGTGTGTAGAAAGCACAGTTCTTTTGTTCTGAGCAAGCTCACTGTTCGGACCCCATAGGAAACACAGTAGAGTAAAAGTGTGCCCTTTTCTCAAAAGCAGAGCTTGTTTCGTGTAAGGCAAGATAGCGTTTGTTTCCCAGTCCTAAGTGGAGTTGAATCACATGCAGTTTCCGGACCTAAGAGCCAGAATTGTTTTCTGGTAAGAAGAGTCACTATTGCACTCCCATTGCTTTACACAGTGCAAATAGCACTCGCGTATGTTCCCAGCAAGTACAGTGTTTTGGACTGAAGAAGATCTACTGTTCTAGTCAGTTCCCTAAGCAGAGTTGAACTAGATATGGCCCGTGTGTGCAGGAAGCACAGTTATTTTGTTCTGAGCAAGCTCACTGTTTGGACCCTAGGAAACACAGTAGAGTAGAAGAGTGCTCTTTTCTCAAAAGCAGAGTGTGTTTCTTGTAAGGCGAGCTAGCGTTTGATTTTCAGTCCTAAATGGAGTTGAATCACATGCAGTTTCTGGTCCTAAGAGCAACAGTTGTTTTCTGGTAAAAGAGTCACTATTGCGCTCCCAATGTCATACACAGGGCAAATAGCACTGGCGTCTATCCCCAGCATGTACAGTGTATTGGACTGAAGAGGATCTACTGTCCTTGTCAGTTTCCTAAGGAGAATTCATCTAGATATGGCCCGTGTGTGTAGGAAGCACAGTTCTTTTGTTCTGAGCAACCTCACTGTTCTGAACCCATAAGAAACACAGTAGAGTAGAAGAGTACCCTTTTCTCAAAAGCAGAGTGTGTTTCTTGTAAGGCGAGCTAGCGTATGTTTCCCATCCTAAATGGAGTTGAATCACATGCAGTTTTTGGTCCTACGAGCAAGAGTTGTTTTCTGGTAAGGAAAGTCACTATTGTTGTCCCATTGCCATACACAGTGCAAATAGCACTGGCGTCTGTTCCCAGCAAGAACAGTGTATTGGACTGAAGAGGAGCTACTGTTCTTGTCAGTTTCCTAAGCAGAATTGAACTAGATATGGCCCGTGTGTGTAGGAAGCACATTTCTTTTGTTCTGAGCAAGCTCACTATTCTGGCTCTATAGGAAACACAGTAGAGTAGAAGAGTGATCTTTTCTCAAAAGCAGAGTGTGTTTCTTGTAAGGCGAGCTAGCGTTTGTTTCCCAGTCGTAAATGGAATTGAATCACATGCAGTTTCTGGTCCTACGTGCAAGAGTTGTTTTCTGGTAAGAAGAATCACTATTGTGCTCCCATTGTCATACACAGGGCAAATAGCAATTGCGTCTGTTCCCAGCAAGTACAGTGTATGGGACTGAAGAGGATCTACTGTTCTTGTCAGTTTTATAAGCAGAATTGAACTAGATATAACCGTGTGTGTAGGAAGCACAGTTCTTTTGTTCTGAGCAAGCTCACTCTTTGGCCCTATAGGAAATACAGTAGAGTTGAGGAGTGCTCTTCCCTCAAAAGCAGAGTGTTTTTCTTGTAAGGTGAGCTAGCGTTTGTTTACAGTCTTAAATGGAGTTGAATCACATGCAATTTTTGGTTCTACGAGCAAGAGTTGTTTTCTGGTAAGGAAAGTCACTATTGCGCTCCCATTGCCATTCACAGTGCAAATAGCACTCGCGTTGTTCCCAGCAAGTACAGTGTATTGGACTGAAGAGGAGCTACTGTTCTTGTCAGTTTCCTAAGCAGAGTTGAACTAGATATGGCCCCTGTGTGTAGGAAGCACAGTTCTTTTGTTCTGAGCAAGCTCACTGTTCGGACCCCATAGGAAACACAGTAGAGTAGAAGAGTGCTCTTTTCTCAAAAGCAGAGTGTGTTTCCTGTAAGGCAGGCTAGTGGTTGTTTCACAGTCTGAAATGGAGTTGAATCCCATGCAGTTTTTGGTCCTACGAGCAAGAGTTGTTTTCTGGTAAGAAGAGTCACTATTGGGCTCCCATTGCCATATACAGTGCAAATAGCTCTCTTGTTTGTTCCCAGCAAGTACAGTATATTGGACTGAAGAGGAGCTACTGTTCTTGTCAGTGTCCTAAGCAGAGTTGAACTAGATATGGCCCGTGTGTATAGGAAGCACAGTTCTTTTGTTCTGAGCAAGCTCACTCTTTGGACCCCAAAGGAAACACAGTAGAGAAGAAGAGTGATCTTTTCTCAAAGCAGAGTGTGTTTCTTGTAAGGCGAGCTAGCATTTGTTTCCCAGTCCTAAATGGAGTTGAATCACATGCAGTTTCTGGTCCTAGGAGCAAGAGATGTTTTCTGGTAAGAAGAGTCACTATTGTGCTCCCATTGTCATACACAGGGCAAATAGCACTGGCGTCTGTTCCCAGCAAGTACAGTGTATGGGACTGAAGAGGATCTACTGTTCTTGTCAGTTTCATAAGCAGAATTGAACTAGATATGACCGTGTGTGTAGGAAGCACAGATCTTTTGTTCTGAGCAAGCTCACTGTTCTGACCCTTTAGGAAACACAGTAGAGTAGAAGAGAACCCTTTTCTCAAAAGCAGTGTGTGTTTCTTGTAAGGCGAGCTAGTGTTTGTTTTTCAGTCCTAAATGGAGTTGAATCACATGCAGTTTCTGGTCCTACGAGCAAGAGTTGTTTTCTGGTTAGAAGAGTCACTACTGCGCTCCCATTGTCATACACATTACAAATAGCACTGGCGTCTGTTCCCAGCATGTACAGTGTATTAGACTGAAGAGGATCTACTGTTCTTGTCAGTTTCCTAAGCAGAATTGAACTAGATATGGCCGTGTGTGTAGGACGCACAGTTCTTTTTTTCTGAGCATGCTCATTGTTTTGGCCATATAGGAAATACTGTACAGTAGAAGAGTGCCCTTTTCTCAAAAGCAGAGTGTGTTTCTTGTAAGGCGAGCTAGCATTTGTTTTTCAGTCCTAAATGGAGTTGAATCACATGCAGTTTCTGGTCCTACGAGCAAGAGTTGTTTTCTGGTAAGAAAAGACACTATTGCGCTCCCATTCCCCTACACAGTGCAAATAGCACTGGCGTCTTTTCCCAGCATGTACAATGTACTGGACTGAAGAGGATCTACTGTCCTTGTCAGATTCCTAAGCAGAGTTGAACTAGATATGGCCCGTGTTTGTAGGAAGCACAGTTCTTTTGTTCTGAGCAAGCTCACTGTTCTGGCCCTATAGGAAACACAGTAGAGTAGAAGAGTGCTCTTTTCTCAAAAGCAGAGTGAGTTTATTTAAAGGCGAGCTAGCGTTTGTTTCCCAGTTCTAAATGGAGTTGCATCACATGCAGTTTCTGGTCCTACGAGCAAGAGTTGTTTTCTGGAAAGAAGAGTCACTATTGCGCTCCCATTGCCATACACAGTGCAAATAGCACTCGCGTCTGTTCCCATCACGTACTGTGTATTGGACTGAAGAGGAGCTACTGTTCTTGTCAGTTTCCTAAGCAGAGTTGAACTGATATGGCCCGTTTGTGTAGGAAGCACAGTTCTTTGGTTCTGAGCAAGCTCACTGTTTGGACCCCAAAGGAAACACAGAAGATTAGAAGAGTGCTCTTTTCTCAAAAGCAGAGTGTGTTTCTTGTAAGGCGAGCTTGCGTTTGTTTCCCAGTCCTAAATGGAGTTGAATCACATGCAGTTTCTGGTCCTACGAGCAAGAGTAGTTTTCTGGTAAGAAGAGTCACTATTGTGCTCTCACTGTCATACACATTACAAATAGCACTGGCGTCTGTTCCCAGCATACACAGTGTATTGGAGTGAGTAGGATCTACTGTTATTGTCAGTTTCCTAAGCAGAATTGAACTAGATATGGCCGTGTGTAGGAAGCACAGTTCTTTTGTTCTGAGCAAGCTCACTGTTTTGGCTCTATAGAAAACACAGTAGAGTAGAAGAGAGCTCTTTTCTCAGAAGCAGAGTGTGTTTCTTGTAAGGTGATCTAGCGTTTGTTTCCCAGTCCTAAATGAAGTTGAATCACATGCAGTTTCTGGTCCTACGAGTAGAGCTGTTTTTTGGTAAGAACAGTCACAATTGCGCTCCCATTGCCATACAAAGTACAAATAGCACTTGCGTCTGTTCCAATCAATTACAGTGTATTGGACTGAAGAGGAGCTACTGTTCTTGTCAGTTTCCTAAGCAGAGTTGAACTAGATATGGCCCGTGTTTGTAGGAAGCACAGTTCATCTGTTCTGAGAAAGCTCATTGTTCTGACCCCGTAAGAAAAACAGTAGAGTAGAAGAGTGCTAGCTCGCCTTACAAGAAACACACTCTGCTTTTGAGAAAAGAGCACTCTTCTACTCTACTGAGTTTCCTATGGGGTCCGAACAGTGAGCTTGCTCAGAACAAAAGAACTGTGCTTCCTACACACAGGGGCCATATCTAGTTCAACTATGCTTAGGAAACTGACATGAACAGTAGTTCCGCTTCAGTCCAATACACTGTAGTTCCTGGGAACAGACGCCAGTGCTATTTGCCCTGTGTATGACAATGGGAGCGCAATAGTGAATCTTCTTACCAGAAAAGAACTCTTGCTTTTAGGACAAGAAACTGCATGTGATTTCACTCCATTTAGGACTGGGAAACAAACACTAGCTCGCCTTACAAGAAACACACTCTGCTTTTGAGTAAAGAGCAGTCTTCTACTCTACTGTGTTTCCTATGGGGCCCGAACAGTGAGCTTGCTCAGAACAAAAGAACTATGCTTCCTACAAACACGGGCCATATCTAGTTCAACTCTGCTTAGGAAACTGACAAGAACAGTAGCTCCTCTTCAGTCCAATACACTGTTCTTCCTGGGAACAGACGCGAGTGCTATTTGCACTGTGTATGCCAATGGGAGCACAACAGTTACTTTTCTTACCAGAAAACAACTCTTGCTCGTAGGACCAAAAACTGAATGTGATTCAACTCCATTTAGGACTGGGAAACAAACGCTAGCTTGCCTTACAAGAAACACACTCTGCTTTTGAGAAATGATCACTCTTCTACTCTACTGTGTTTCCTATAGGGCCAAAACAGTTAGCTTGCTCAGAACAAAAGAACTGTGCTTCCTACAAATACCGCCTTATCTAGTTCAATTCTGCTTAGGAAAGTGACAAGAACAGTAGGTCCTCTTCAGTCCAATACACTGTACATGCTGGGAACAGACGTCAGTGCTATTTGCCCTAGTATCACAATGGGAGCGCAATAGTGACTAATCTTACCAGAAAACAACTCTTGCTCATAGGTCCAGAAACTGCAAGTGATTCATCTCCATTTAGGATTGGGAAACAAACGCTAGCTCGCCTTACAAGAAACACACTCTGCTTTTGAGAAAAGAGCACTCTTCTACTCTACTGTGTTTCCTATAGGGCCAGAACAGTGAGCATTCTCAGAACAAAAGAACTGTGCTTCCTACACACAGGGGCCATATCTAGTTCAACTCTGCTTAGTAAACTGACAAGAACAGTAGCTCCGCTTCAGTCCAATACACTGTACTTGCTGGGAACAGAAGCGAGTGCTATTTGCACTGTGTATAGAAATGGGAGCGCAATAGACACTTTCCTTACCAGAAAACAACTCTTGCTCGTAGAACCAAAAACTGCATGTGATTCAACTCCATTTAGGACTGGGAAACAAACGCTAGCTCGCCTTACAAGAAACACACTCTGCTTTTGAGAAAAGAGCACTCTTCTACTCTACTGTGTTTCCTATAGGGCCAGAACAGTAAGTTTGCTCAGAACAAAAGAACTGTGCTTTCTACAAATACGGCCATATCTAGTTCAATTCTGCTTAGGAAACTGACAAGAACAGTAGATCCTCTTCAGTCCAATACACTGTACATGCTGGGAACAGACGCCAGTGCTATTTGTCCTGTGTATGACAAGGGGAGCACAATAGTGACTCTTCTTACCAGGAAACAACTCTTGCTCGTAGGACAAGAAACTGCATGTGATTCAACTCCATTTAGGACTGGGAAACAAACGCTAGCTCGCCTTACAAGAAACACACTCTGCTTTTGAGAAAAGAGCACTCTTCTACTCTACTGTGTTTCCTATGGTGCCCGAAAAGTGAGCATTCTCAGAACAAAAGAACTGTGCTTCCTACACACATGGCCCATATCTAGTTCCATTCTGCTTAGGAAACTGACAAGAAAGGTAGATCCTCTTCAGTCAAATACACTGTACATGCTGGGATTAGACGCCAGTGCTATTTGCCTTGTGTATGACAATGGGAGCACAATAGTGACTCTTCTTACCAGAAAAAAACTCTTGCTGGTAGGACCAGAAACTGCATGTGATTCAACTCCATTTAGGACTGGGAAACAAACGCTAGCTCGACTTACAAGAAACACATTCTCCTTTTGAGAAAAGAGCACTCTTCTACTCTACAGTGTTTCCTATGGTGTCCGAACAGTGAGCTTGCTCAGAACAGAAGAACTGTGCTTCCTACACACATGGGCCAGATCTAGTTCAACTCTGCTTAGGAAACTGACAAGAACAGTAGCTCCTTTTCAGTCCAATACACTGTACTTGCTGGGAACAGACGTGAGAGCTATTTGCACTGTGTATGGCAATGGGAGCACAATAGTGACTTTCCTTACCAGAAAACAACTCTTGCTCGTAGGACCAAAAACTGCATGTGATTCAACTCCATTTAGGAATGGGAAACAAACGCTAGCTCGCCTTACAAGAAAGACACTCTGATTTTGAGAAAAGAGAACTCTTCTACTCTTCTGTGTTTCCTATGGGGTCCGAACAGTGAGCTTGCTCAGAACAAAAGAACTGTGCTTCCTACAAACACGGGCCATATCTAGTTAAACTCTGCTTAGGAAACTGACAAGAACATTAGCTCCGCTTCAGTCCAATTCACTGTACTTGCCTGGAACAGACACGAGTGCTATTTGCACTGTGTATGGCAATGGGAGTGCAATAGTGACTTTCCTTACCAGAAAACAACTCTTGCTCGTAGGACCAAAAACTGCATGTGATTCAACTCCATTTAGGACTGGGAAAAAAACGCTAGCTCACATTACAAGAAACACACTCTGCTTTTGAGATTAGAGCACTCTTCTACTCTACTGTGTTTCCTATATGGCCAGAACAGTGAGTTTGCTCAGAACAAAAGAACTGTGCTTCCTACAAATACGGCCATATCTAGTTCAATTCTGCATAGGAAACTGACAAGAGCAGTAGATCCTCTTCAGTCCAATACACTGTACATGCTGGGAACATACGCCAGTGCTATTTGCCCTAGTATCACAATGGGAGCACAATTGTGACTCTTCTTACCAGAAAACAACTCTAGCTCATAGGACCAGACACTGCATGTGATTCATCTCCATTTAGGATTGGGAAACAAACGCTAGCTCGCATTATAAGAAACACACTCTGCTTTTGAGAAAAGAGCACTCTTCTACTCTACTGTGTTTCCTATAGGGCCAGAACAGTGAGCATACTCAGAACAAAAGAACTGTACTTCCTACACACAGGGGCCATATCTAGTTCAAGTCTGCTTAGGAAACTGACAAGAACAGTAGCTCCGCTTCAGTCTAATACACTGTACTTGCTGGGAATAGACGCGAGTGCTATTTGCACTATGTATGGAAATGGGAGCACAATAGACACTTTCCTTACCAGAAAACAACTCTTGCTCGTAGAACCAAAAACTGCATGTGATTCAACTCCATTTAGGACTGGGAAACAAACGCTAGCTCGCCTAAAAGAAACACACTCTGCTTTTGAGAAAAGAGCACTCTTCTACTCTACTGTGTTTCCTATAGGGACAGAACAGTGAGTTTGCTCAGAACAAAAGAACTGTGCTTTCTACAAATACGGCCATATCTAGTTCAATTCTGCTTAGGAAACTGACAAGAACAGTAGATCCTTTTCAGTCCAATACACTGTACATGCTGGGAACAGACGCAAGTGCTATTTGCCCTGTGTATGACAATGGGAGCGCAATAGTGACTCTTCTTACCAGAAAACAACTCTTGCTCGTAGGACAAGAAACTCATGTGATTCAACTCCATTTGGGACTGCTAAACAAACGCTAGCTCGCCTGCAAGAAACACACTCTGCTTTTGAGAAAAGAGCACTCTTCTACTCTACTGTGTTTCCTATGGGGTCCGAACAGTTAGCTTGCTCAGAACAAAAGAACTGTGCTTCCTACACACAGGGGCCATACCTAGTTCAACTCTGCTTAGGAAACTGACATGAACAGTAGCTCCTCTTCAGTCCAATACACTGTACTTGCTGGGAACAGACGCGAGTGCTTTTTGCACTGTGTATGGCAATGGGAGCACAATAGTGACTCTTCTTCCCAGAAAACAATTCTTGCTCATAGGAACAGAAACTGCATGTGATTCAACTCCATTTAGAACTGGGAAACAAACGCTAGCTTGCCTTACAAGAAACACACACTGCTTTTGAGAAAAGAGCACTCTTCTACTCTACTGTGTTTCCTATGGGGTCCGAATAGTGAGCTTGCTCAGAACAAAAGAACTGTGCTTCCTACACACAGGGGCCATATCTCGTTCAACTCTGCTTAGGAAACTGACAAGAACAGTAGCTCCGCTTCAGTCCAATACACTGTACTTGCTGGGAAAAGATGGGAGTGCTATTTGCACTGTGTATGTAAATGGGAGCACAATAGTGACTTTCCTTACCAGAAAACAACTCTTGCTCGTAGGACCAAAAACTGCATGTGATTCAAATCCATTTAGGACTGGGAAACAAACGCTAGCTCGCCTTACAAGAAAGACACTCGGCTTTTGAGAAAAGAGCACTCTTCTACTCTAGTGTGTTTCCTATTGGCCCAGAACAGTGCATTTGCTCAGAACAAAAGAACTGTGCTTCCTACACACATGGGCCATATCTAGTTCAACTCTGCTTAGGAAACTGAAAAGAACAGTAGAACCTCTTCAGTCCAATACACTGTACATGCTGGGAATAGACGCCAGTGCTATTTGCCGTGTATGACAATGGGAGCGCAATTGTGACTCTTCTTACCAGAAAACAACTCCTGCTCGTAGGACAAGAAACTGCATGTGATTCAAATCCATTTAGGACTGGGAAACAAATGCTAGCTCGCCTTACAAGAAACACACTCTGCTTTTGAGAAAAGAGCAGTCTTCTATTCTACTGTGGTTCATATGAAGTCCGAACATTGAGCTTGCTCAGAACAAAAGAACTGTGCTTCGTACACACACGGGCCATATCTAGTTCAACTCTGCTTAGGAAACTGACAAGAACAGTAGCTCCGCTTCAGTACAATACACTGTACTTGCTGGGAACAGATGCGAGTGCTATTTACACTGTGTATGGCAATGGGAGCGCAACAGTGACTTTATTACCAGAAAACAACTCTTGCTCGTAGGACCAAAAACCGGATGTGATTCAACTCCATTTAGGACTGGGAAACAAATGCTAGCTTGCCTTACAAGAAGCACACTCTGCTTTTGAGAAAGGAGCACTCCTCTACTCTACTGTGTTTCCTATGGGGTCCGAACAGTGAGCTTGCTCAGAACAAAAGAACTGTGTTTCCTACACACACGGGCCATATCTAGTTCAATTACGCTTAGGAAACTGACAAGAACAGCAGCTCCTCTTCATTCCAATACACTGTACTTGGTGGGAACAGATTCCAGTGCTATTTGCCCTATTTATGACAATGGAAGCGCAATAGTGACTCTTCTTACCAGATAACAACTCTTGCTCGTAGGACCAGAAACTGCATGTGATTCAACTCCATTTAGGACTTGGAAACAAACGCTAGCTTGACTTACAAGAAACACACTCTGCTTTTGAGAAAGGAGCACTCTTCTACTCTAATGTCTTTCCTAAAAGGCCAGAATAGTGACCAATCTGAGAACAAAAGAACTGTGCTTCCTACACATAGCCATATCTAGTTCAACTCTTCTTAGGAAACTGACAAGAACAGTAGATGCTCTTAGGTCCAATACACTGTACATGCTGGGAACAGACGCCAGTGCTATTTGCCCTGTGTATGACAATGGTAGCGCAATAGTGACTCTTCTTACCAGAAAACATCTCTTACTCGTAGGACAAGAAAATCCATGTGATTCATCTCCATTTAGGATTGGGAAACAAATGATAGCTCGCCTTAAAAGAAACACACTCTGCTTTTGAGAAAAGAGCAGTCTTCTACTCTACTGTGTTTCTTATGGGGTCCATACAGTGAGCTTGCTCAGAACAAAAGAACTGTGTTTCCTACACACATGGGCCATATCTAGCTCAACTCTGCTTAGGAAACTGACAAGAACAGTAGCTCTTCTTCAGTCCAATACACTGCACTTGCTGGGAGCAGATGCGAGTACTATTTGCACTGTGTATGGCAATGGGATCGCAATATTGACTTTCCTTACCAGAAAACAACTCTTGCTCTTAGGACCAGAAACTTCATGTGATTCAACTCCATTTAGGACTGGGAAACAAACGCTAGCTCGTCTTACAAGAAAGACACTCTGCTTTTTCGAAACCATCACTCTTCTACTCTACTTTGTTTCCTATAGGGCCAGAACAGTGAGCTTGCTCAGAACAAAAAAACTGTGCTTCCTAGGCACACGGCCATATCTAGTTCAATTCTACTTAGGAAACTGACAAGAACAGTAGATCCTCTTCAGTCCAATACACTGTACATGCTGGGAACAGACGCCAGTGCTAATTGCCCTGTGTATGACAATGGGAGCGCAATAGTGACTCTTCTTACCAGAAAACAATTCATGCTCATAGGTCCAGAAACTGCATGTGATTCAACTCCATTTAGGACTGGGAAACAAACGCTAGCTCGCCTTACAAGAAACACACTCTGATTTTTGAAAAGAGCACTCTTCTACTCTACTGTGTTTCCCATAGGGCCAGAACAGTGAGCATTCTCAGAACAATATAACTGTGCTTACTATACACATGGGCCATATCTAGTTCAAGTCTGCTTAGGAAACTGACAAGAACAGTAGATCCTCTTCAGTCCAATACAGTGTACTTGCTGGGAACAGACGTGAGTGCTATTTGCACTGTGTATGTAAATGGGAGCACAATAGTGACTTTCCTTACCAGAAAACAATTCTTGCTCGTAGGACCAAAAACTTCATGTGATTCAAATCCATTTAGGACTGGGAAACAAACGCTAGCTCGCCTTACAAGAAACACACTCTGCTTTTGAGAAAAGAGCACTCTTCTACTCTATTGTGTTTCCTATTGGCCCAGAACAGTGAATTTGCTCGGACCAAAGAACTGTGCTTCCTACACACATGGGCCATATCTAGTTCAACTCTGCTTAGGAAACTGACAAGAACAGGAGCTCCGCTTCAGTCCAATACACTGTACTTGCTGGGAACAGACGCGAGTGCTATTTGCACTGTGTATGGAAATGGGAGCGCAATAGTGACTTTCCTTACCAGAAAACAACTCTTGCTCGTAGTACCAAAAACTGCATGTGATTCAACTCCATTTAGGACTGGGAAACAAATGCTAGCTCGCGTTACAGGAAACACACTCTGCTTTTGAGAAAAGAGCACTCTTCTACTCTACTGTGTTTCCTATAGGGCCAGAACAGTGAGCTTGCTCAGAACAAAAGAACTGTGCTTCATACAAATACGGCCATATCTAGTTCAATTCTGCTTAGGAAACTGAAAAGAACAGTAGATCCTCTTCAGTCCAATACACTGTACATGCTGGGAATAGACGCCAGTGCTATTTGCCCTGTGAATGACAATGGGAGCGCAATTGTGACTCTTCTTACCAGAAAACAACTCCTGCTCGTAGGACAAGAAACTGCATGTGATTCAACTCCATTTAGGACTGGGAAACAAATGCTAGCTCGTCTTACAAAAAACACACTCTGCTTTTGAGAAAAGAGCAGTCTTCTATTCTACTGTGGTTCATAAGGGGTCCGAACAATGAGCTTGCTCAGAACAAAAGAACTGTGCTTCCTACACACACGGTCCATATCTAGTTCAACTCTGCTTAAGAAACTGACAAGAACAGTAGCTCCGCTTAAGTCCAATACACTGTACTTGCTGGGAACAGATGCGAGTGCTATTTACACTGTGTATGGCAAAGGGAGCGCAACAGTGACTTTATTACCAGAAAACAACTCTTGCTCGTAGGACCAAAAACTGGATGTGATTCAACTCCATTTAGGACTGGGAAACAAACGCTAGGTCGACTTACAAGAAACACACTCTGGATTGAGAAAAGAGCAGTCTTCTACTCTAATGTGCTTTCTATAGGGCCAGGACAGTGAGCATTCTCAGAACAAAAGAACTGTGCTTCCTACACACACGGGCCATATCTAGTTCAACTCTGCTAGGGAAACTGACAAGAACGGTAGATCCTCTTTGTCCACTACACTGTACTTGCTGGGAACAGACGCCAGTGCTATTTGCCCTGTGTATGACAATGGGAACACAATAGTGACTCTTCTTACCACAAAACAACTCTTGCTGGTAGGACCAGAAACTGCATGTGATTCAACTCCATTTAGGACTGGGAAACAAACGCTAGCTCGACTTACAAGAAACACACTCTGGATTGAGAAAAGAGCAGTCTTCTACTCTAATGTGCTTTCTATAGGGCCAGGACAGTGAGCATTCTCAGAACAAAAGAACTGTGCTTCCTACACACACGGGCCATATCTAGTTCAACGCTGCTTAGGAAACTGAAAAGAACAGTAGATCCTCTTCAGTCCAAAACACTGTACATGCTGGGAACAGATGCCAGTGCTATTTGCCCTGTGTATGACAATGGGAGCACAATAGGGACTCTTCTTACCAGAAAAAAACACTTGCTCGTAGGACCAGAAACTGCATGTGATTCAACTCCATTTAGGATTGGGAAACAAACGCTAGCTCGCCTTACAAGAAACATACTCTACTTTTGAGAAAAGAGCACTCTTCTACTCTACTGTGTTTCCTAAGGTGTCCGATTAGTGAGCTTGCTCAGAACAAAAGAACTGTGCTTCCTACACACACGGGATATATCTAGTTCAACTCTGCTTAGGAAACTGACAAGAACAGTAGCTCCTCTTCAGTCCAATACACTGTACTAGCTGGGAACACACACGAGTGCTATTTGCACCCTGTATGGCAAAGGGAGCGCAATAGTGTCTTTCCTTACCAGAAAACAACTCTTGGTCGTAGGACCAAAAACTGCATGTGATTCAATTCCATTTAGGACTGGGAAACAAACGCTAGCTCTCCTTACAAAAAAACACACTCTGGTTTTGAGAAAAGAGCACTCTTCTACTCTACTGTGTTTCCTATAGGACCAGAACAGTGAGCTTGCTCAGAACAAAAGAACTATGCTTCCTACATACATGGCCCACATCTAATTCAATTCTGCTAGGAAAATGACAAGAACAGTATATCCTCTTCAGTCCAATACACTGTACATGCTGGGAACAGACGCCAGTGCTGTTTGCCCTGTGTATGGCAATGGGAGCGCAATAGTGCCTTCATTACCAGAAAACAACTCTTGCTCGTGGGACCAAAAACTGCATGTGATTCAACTCCATTTAGGACTGGGAAACAAACGCTAGCTCGCCTAACAAGAAACACACTCTGCTTTTGAGAAAAGAGCACTCTTCTACTCTACTGTGTTTCCTAGGGCGTCCGAACAGTGAGCTTGCTCAGAACAAAAGAACTGTGCTTCCTACACACACGGGCCATATCTAGTTCAACTCTGCTTTGGAAACTGACAAGAACAGTAGCTCCTCTTCAGTCCAATACACTGTACTTGCTGTGAACAGATGCGAGTGCTATTTGCGCTGTGTATGGCAATGGGAGCGCAATAGTGACTTTCCTTACCAGAAAACAACTCTTGCTCGTAGGACCAGAAACTGCATGTGATTCAACTCCATTTAGGACTGGGAAACAAACGCTAGCTCGTCATACAAGAAAGACACTCTGCTTTTTTGAAAACATCACTCTTCTACTCTACTTTGTTTCCTATAGGGCCAGAACAGTGAGCTTGCTCAGAACAAAAGAACTGTGCTTCCTACAAACAGGGCCATATCTAGTTCAATTCTGCTTAGGAAACTGACAAGAATAGTAGATCCTCTTCAGTCCAATACACTGTACATGCTGGAAACAGACGCCAGTGCTAATTGCCCTGTGTATGACAATGGGAGCGCAATAGTGACTCTTCTTACCAGAAAACAATTCATGCTCATAGGTCCAGAAACTGCATGTGATTCAACTCCATTTAGGACTGGGAAACAAACGCTAGCTCGACTTACAAGAAACACACTCTGCTTTTGAGAAAAGAGCACTCTTCTACTCTAGTGTGTTTCCCATAGGGCCAGAACAGTGAGCATTCTCAGAAAAAAAGAACTGTGCTTCCTACACACACGGGCCATATCTAGTTCAAGTCTGCTTAGGAAACTGACAAGAACAGTAGCTCCTCTTCAGTCCAATACACTGTACAATCTGGGAACAGATGCCAGTGCTATTTGGCCTATGTATCAAAATGGGAGCGCAATAGTGACTCTTCTTACCAGAAAACAACTCTTGCTCATAGGACAAGAAACTGCATGTGATTCATCTCCATTTAGGATTGGGAAACAAACGCTAGCTCGCCTTACAAGAAACATACTCTGCTTTTGAGAAAAGAGCTCTCTTCTACTATACTGTGTTTCCTATGGTGTCCGAAGAGTGAGCTTGCTCAGAACAAAGAACTGTGCTTCCTACACACACGGGCCATATCTAGTTCAACTCTGCTTAGGAAACTGACAAGAACATTAGCCCCTCTTCAGTCCAATACACTGTACTTGCCGGGAGTAGATGCGAGTGCTATTTGCACTGTGTATGGCAATGGGAGCGCAATAGTGACTTTATTACCAGAAAAAAACTCTTGCTCGTAGGACCAAAAACTGCATGGGATTCAACTCCATTTAGGACTGGGAAACAAACGCTAGCTCGCCTTACAAGAAACACACTCTGCTTTTGAGAAAAGAGCACTCTTCTACTCTACTGTGTTTCCTATGGGGTCCGAACATTGAGCTTACTCGGAACAAAAGAACTGTGCTTCCTACTATCACGGGCCATATCTAGTTCAACTCTGCTTAGGAAACTGACCAAAACAGTAGCTCATCTTCAGTCCAATACACTGTACTTGCTGGGAACAGACGAGAGTGCTATTTGCACTGTGTATGGCACTGGGAGCGCAATAGTGACTTTCCTTACCAGAAAACAACTCTTGCTCGTAGGACCAAAAACTGGATGTGATTCAACTCCATTTAGGACTGGGAAACAAACGCTGGCTCGCCTTACAAGAAACACACTCTGCTTTTGAGAAAAGAGCACTCTTCTACTCTATTGTGTTTCCTATGGGGTTCGAACAGTGAGCTTGCTCACAACAAAAGAACTGTGCTTCCTACACACACGGGCTATACCTAGTTCAACTCTGCTTAGGAAACTGACAAGAACGGTAGCTCCTCTTCAGTCCAATACACTGTACTAGCTGGGAACAGACGCGAGTGCTATTTGCACTGTGTATGGCAATAGGAGCACAATAGAGACTCTTCTTATCAGAAAACAACTCTTACACATAGGACAAGAAACTGCATGGGATTCAACTCCATTTCTGACTGGGAAACAAACACTAGCTCGCCTTACAAGAAAGACTCTCAGATTTTGAGAAAAGAGCACTCTTCTGCTCTACTGTGTTTCCTATGTTTTCCGAATAGTGAGCTTGCTCAGAACAAAAGAACTGTGCTTCCTACAAACACGGGCCATATCTAGTTCAACTCTGCTTAGGAAACTGACAAGAACAGTAGCTCCGCTTCAGTCCAATACACTGTACTTGCTGGGAACAGACGCGAGTGCTCTTTGCACTGTGCATGGCAATGGGAGCGCAATAGTGACTTTCCTTACCAGAAAAAAACTCTTGCTCGTAGGACCAAAAACAGGATGTGATTCAACTCTATTTAGGACTGGGAAATAAACGCCAGCTTGCCTTACAAGACACACTCTGCTTTTGAGAAAAGAGCACTCTTCTACTCTACTGTGTTTCCTATGGGGTCCGAACAGTGAGCTTGCTCAGAACAAAAGAACTGTGCTTCCTACACACACGGGCCATATCTAGTTCACCTCTGCTTAGGAAACTGACAAGAACAGTAGCTCCTCTTCAGTCCAATACACTGTACTAGCTGGGAACAGACGCGCGTGCTATTTGTACTGTGTATGGCAATAGGAGTGCAATAGTGATTCTTCTTATCAGAAAACACCTCTTGCTCGTAGGACCAGAAACTGCATGGGATTCAACTCCATTTCTGATTGGGAAACAAACACTAGCTCGCCTTACAAGAAACACACTCTGCTTTTGAGAAAAGAGCACTCTTCTACTCTACTGTATTTCCTATGGGGGACGAACAGTGAGCTTGCTCAGAACAAAAGAACTGTGCTTCCTACACACAGGGGCCATATCTAGTTCAACTCTGCTGAGGAAACTGACATGAACAGTAGCTCCTCTTCAGTCCAATACACTGTACTTGCTGGGAACAGTTGCCAGTGCTATTTGCCCCGTTTATGACAATGGGAGCGCAATAGTGACTCTTCTTACCAGAAAACAACTCTTACTCGTAGGACAAGAAACAGCATGTGATTCATCTCCATTTAGGATTGGCAAACAAACGCTAGCTCGCATTACGAGAAACACACTCTGCTTTTGAGAAAAGAGCACTCTTCTACTCTACTGTGTTTCCTATGGGGTCCAAACAGTGAGCTTGCTCAGAATAAAAGAACTGTGTTTCCTACACACATGGGCCATATCTAGTTCAACTCTGCTTAGGAAACTGACAAGAACAGTAGCTCTTCTTCAGTCCAATATACTGCACTTGCTGGGAACAGACGCGAGTGCTATTTGCACTGTGTATGGTAATGGGAGCACAATAGTGACTTTCCTTACCAGAAAACAACTCTTGCTAGTAGGACCAAAAACTGCATGTGATTCAACTCCATTTAGGACTGGGAAACAAACGCTAGCTCGCCTTACAAGAAACACACTCTGCTTTTGGGAAATGAGCACTCTTCTACTCTACTGTGTTTCCTATAGGGCCAAAGCAGTGAGCTTGCTCAGAACAAAAGAACTGTGCTTCCTACACACATGGCCATATCTAGTTCAATTCTGCTTAGGAAACTGACAAGAACAGTAGCTCCTCTTCAGTCCAATACACTGTACATGCTAGGAACCGATGCCAGTGCTAATTGCCCTGTGTATGACAAAGGTAGCGCAATAGTGACTCTTCTTACCAGAAAACAATTCATGCTCATAGGTCCAGAAACTGCATGTGATTCAACTCCATTTAGGGCTGGGAAACAAACGCTAGCTCGCCTTACAAGAAACACACTCTGCTTTTGAGAAAAGAGCACTTTTCTACTCTACTGTGTTTTCTATAGGGCCAGAACAGTGAGCATTCTCAGAACAAAAGAACTGTGCTTCCTACACACACGGGCCATATCTAGTTCAAGTCTGCTGAGGAAACTGACAAGAACAGTAGCTCCTTTTCAGTCCAATACACTGTACAATCTGGGAACAGATGCCAGTGCTATTTGCCCTATGTATCACAATGGGAGCACAATAGTGACTCTTCTTACCAGAAAACAACTCTTGCTCGTAGGACCAGAAACTGCATGTGATTCATCTCCATTTCTGACTGGGAAACAAACACCAGCTCGCCTTACAAGAAACACACTCTGCTTTTGAGAAAAGAGCACTCTTCAATTCTACTGTGTTTCCTATGGGGACCGAACAGTGAGCTTGCTCAGAACAAAAGAACTGTGCTTCCTACACACAGGTGCCATATCTAGTTCAACTCTGCTTAGGAAACTGACAAGAACAGCTGGTCCTCTTCAGTCCAATACACTGTACTTCCTGGGAACAGAATCGAGTGCTATTTGCACTGTGTATGGCAATAGGAGTGCAATAGTGACTTTCCTTACCAGAAAACAACTCTTCCTCGTAGGACCAGAAAACTAGATGTGATTCAACTCCATTTAGGACTCGGAACAAACGCTAGCTCGCATTAAAAGAAACACACTCTGCTTTTGAGAAAAGAGCACTTTTCTACTCTACTGTGTTTTCTATAGGGCCAGAACAGTGAGCATTCTCAGAACAAAAGAACTGTGCTTCCTACACACACGGGCCATATCTAGTTCAAGTCTGCTGAGGAAACTGACAAGAACAGTAGCTCCTTTTCAGTCCAATACACTGTACAATCTGGGAACAGATGCCAGTGCTATTTGCCCTATGTATCACAATGGGAGCACAATAGTGACTCTTCTTACCAGAAAACAACTCTTGCTCATAGGACCAGAAATTTCATGGGATTCAACTCCATTTGTGCCTGGGAAACAAACGCTAGCTCGCCTTACAAAAAATACACTCTGCTTTTGAGAAAAGAGCACTCTTCTACTCTACTGTGTTTCCTATGGTGTCCGAACAGTGAGCTTCCTCAGAACAAAAGAACTGTGCTTTCTACACACAGGAGCCATATCTAGTTCAACTCTGCTTAGGAAACTGACAAGAACAGCAGCTCTGCTTCAGTCCAATGCACTGTACTTGCTGGGAACAGATGCGAGTGCTATTTGCACTGTGTATGGCAATGGGAGCACAATACTGACTTTATTACCAGAAAACAACTCTTGCTCGTGGGACCAAAAACTGCATGTGATTCAACTCCATTTAGGACTGGGAAACAAACGCTAGCTCGCCTTACCAGAAACACACTCTGCTTTTGTGAAAAGAGTACTCTTCTACTCTACTGTGTTTCCTATAGTGCCAGAACAGTGAGCTTGCTCAGAACAAAAGAAGTGTGCTTCCTATACACACGGCCATATCCAGTTCAATTCTGCTTAGGAAACTGAAAAGAACAGTAGCTCCTGTTCAGTCCAATACACTGTACATGCTGGGAACAGACGCCAGTGCTATTTGCCCTGTGTATGACAATGGGAGCATAATAGTGACTCTTCTTACCAGAAAACAACTCTTGCTCGTAGGACAAGAAACTGCATGTGATTCAACTCCATTTAGGACTGGGAAACAAACGCCAGCTCGCCTAACAAGAAACACACTCTGCTTTTGAGAAAAGAGCACTCTTCTATTCGACTGTGTATCCTATGGGGTCCGAACAGTGAGCTTGCTCAGAACAAAAGAACTGTGCTTCCTACACACTGGGGCCATATCTAGTTCAATTCTGCTTAGGAAACTGACAAGAACAGTAGCTCCGCTTCAGTCCAATACACTGTAATTGCTGGGAACAGATGCGAGTGCTATTTGCAATGTGTATGGCAATGGTAGCGCAATACAGACTTTTCTTACCAGAAAACATCTCTTGCTCGTAGAACCATAAACTGCATGTGATTCAACTCCATTTATGAATGGGAAACAAATGCTAGCTTGCCTTACAAGAAACACACTCTGCTTTTGAGAAAAGAGCACTCTTCTACTCTACTGTGTTTCCTAGGGGGTCCGAACAGTGAGCTTGCTCAGAACAAAAGAACTGTGCTTCCCACACACACGGGCCATATCTAGTTCAACTCTGCTTTGAAAACTGACAAGAACAGTAGCTCCTCTTCAGTCCAATACACTGTACTTGCAGTGAACAGACGCGAGTGCTATTTGCGCTGTGTATGGCAATGGGAGCGCAATAGTGACTTTCCTTACCAGAAAACAACTCTTGCTCGTAGGACCAGAAACTGCATGTGATTCAACTCCATTTAGGACTGGGAAACAAACGCTAGCTCGTCATACAAGAAAGACACTCTGCTTTTTTGAAAACATCACTCTTCTACTCTACTTTGTTTCCTATAGGGCCAGAACAGTGAGCTTGCTCAGAACAAAAGAACTGTGCTTCCTACACACAGGGCCATATCTAGTTCAATTCTGCTTAGGAAACTGACAAGAATAGTAGATCCTCTTCAGTCCAATACACTGTATGTGCTGGGAACAGACGCCAGTGCTAATTGCCCTGTGTATGACAATGGGAGCACAATAGTGACTCTTCTTACCAGAAAACAATTCATGCTCATAGGTCCAGAAACTGCATGTGATTCAACTCCATTTAGGACTGGGAAACAAACCCTAGCTCAACTTACAAGAAACACACTCTGCTTTTGAGAAAAGAGCACTCTTCTGATCTACTGTGTTTCCTATGTTTCCCGAATAGTGAGCTTGCTCAGAACAAAAGAACTGTGCTTCCTACACACAGGGGCCATATCTAGTTCAACTCTGCTTAGGAAACTGACAAGAACAGTAGCTCCGCTTCAGTCCAATACACTGTACTTGCTGGGAACAGACGCGAGTGCTCTTTGCACTGTGCATGGCAATGGGAGCGCAATAGTGACTTTCCTTACCAGAAAACAACTCTTGCTCGTAGGACCAAAAACAGGATGTGATTCAACTCTATTTAGGACTGGGAAACAAACGCCAGCTTGCCTTACAAGAAACACACTCTGCTTTTGAGAAAAGAGCAGTCTTCTACTCTACTGTGTTTCCTATGGGGTCCGAACAGTGAGCTTGCTCAGAACAAAAGAACTGGGCTTCCTACACACACGGGCCATATCTAGTTCAACTCAGCTTAGGAAACTGACAAGAACAGTAGCTCCACTTCAGTCCAATACACTGTACTAGCTGGGAACAGACGCGAGTGCTATTTGCCCTGTGTATGGCAATAGGAGCACAATAGTGACTCTTCTTATCAGAAAACAACTCTTACTCATAGGACAAGAAACTGCATGGGATTCAACTCCATTTCTGACTGGGAAACAAACACTAGCTCGCCTTACAAGAAAGACTCTCTGATTTTGAGAAAAGAGCACTCTTCTACTCTACTGTGTTTCCTAAGGGGTCCAAATAGAGAGCTTGCTCAGAACGAAAGAACTGTGCTTCCTACACACAGGGGCCATATCTAGTTCAACTCTGCTTAGGAAACTGACAAGAACAGTAGCTCCGCTTCAGTCCAATACACTGTAATTGCTGGGAACAGACACGAGTGCTATTTGCACTGTGTATGGAAATGGGAGCGCAATAGTGACTTTCCTTACCAGAAAACAACTCTTGGTCGGAGGACCAAAAACTGCATGTGATTCAACTCCATTTAGGACTGGGAAACAAATGCTAGCTTGCCTTACAAGAAACACACTCTGCTTTTGAGAAAAGAGCACTCTTCTACTCTACTGTGTTTCCTAGGGGGTCTGAACAGTGAGCTTGCTCAGAACAAAAGAACTGTGCTTCTTACACACGCGGGCCATATCTAGTTCATCTCTGCTTAGGAAACTGACAAGAACAGTAGCTCCGCTTCAGTCCAATACACTGTACTTGCTGGGAACAGACGCGAGTGCTATTGCACTGTGTATGAAAATGGGAGCGCAATAGTGACTTTCCTTACCATAAAACACCTCTTGCTCGTAGGACCAGAAACTGCATGGGATTCAACTCCATTTCTGACTGGGAAACAAACACTAGCTCACCTTATAAGAAACACACTCTGCTTTTGAGAAAAGAGCAGTCTTCTACTCTACTGTGTTTCCTATGGGTCCCGAACATTGTGCTTGCTCGAAACAAATGAACTGTGCTTCCTACACACACGGGCCATATCTAGTTCAACTCTGCTTTGGAAACTGACAAGAACAGTAGCTCCTCTTCAGTCCAATACACTGTACTTGCTGGGAACAGACGGGAGTGCTATTTGCACTGTGTATGGCACAGGGAGCGCAATAATGACTTTCCTTACCAGAAAACAACTCTTGCTCGTAGGACCAAAAACTGGATGTGATTCAACTCCATTTAGGACTGGGAAACAAACGCTAGCTCGCCTTACAAGAAACACACTCTGCTTTTGAGAAAAGAACACTCTTCTACTCTACTGTGTTTCCTATGGGGTCTGAACAGTGAGCTTGCTCAGAACAAAAGGACTGTGCTTCCTAAACACACGGCCATATCTAGTTCAACTCTGCTTAGGAAACTGACAAGAACGGTAGCTCCTCTTTAGTCCAATACACTGTACTAGCTTCGAACAGACGGGAGTGCTATTTGCACTGTGTATGGCAATAGGAGCACAATAGTGACTCTTCTTATCAGAAAACAACTCTTACTCATAGGACAAGAAACTGCATGGGATTCAACTCCATTTCTGACTGGGAAACAAACACTAGCTCGCCTTACAAGAAAGACTCTCTGATTTTGAGAAAAGAGCACTCTTCTACTCTACTTTGTTTCCTATTGGTTCCGAATAGTGAGCTTGCTCAGAACAAAAGAACTGTGATTCCTACACACACGGGACATATCTCGTTCAACTCTGCTTAGGAAACTGACAAGAACAGAAGCTCCGCTTCAGTCCAATACACTGTACTTCCTGGGAACAGATGGGAGTGCTATTTGCACTTTGTATGGAAATGGGAGCGCAATAGTGACTTTCCTTACCAGAAAACAACTCTTGGTCGTAGGACCAGAAACTGGATGTTATTCAACTCCATTTAGGACTGGGAAACAAACGCTAGCTCTCCTTACAAGAAACACACTCTGCTTTGAGAAAAGAGCACTCTTCTATTCTACTGTGTATCCTATGGGGTCAGAACAGTGAGCTTGCTCAGAACAAAAGAACTGAGCTTCCTACAAACAGGGGCCATATCTAGTTTAACTCTGCTTAGGAAACTGACAAGAACAGTAGCTCCGCTTCAGTCCAATACAATGTACTTGCTGGGAACAGACACCAGTGCTATTTGCCCTGTGTATGACAATGGGAACGCAATAGTGACTCTTCTTACCAGAAACAACTCTTGCTGGTAGGACAAGAAACTGCATGTGATTCAACTCCATTTAGGACTGGGAAACAAACACTAGCTCGCCTAACAAGAAACACACTCTGCTTTTGAGAAAAGAGCACTCTTCTACTCGACTGTGTATCCAAGAGGTCCGAACAGTGAGCTTGCTCAGAACAAAAGAACTGTGCTTCCTACACACACGGGCCATATCTAGTTCAACTCTGCTTAGGAAACTGATTAGAACAGTAGCTCCTCTTCAGTCCAATACACTGTACTTGCTGGGAACAGACGCGAGTGCTATTTGCACTGTATATGGCAATGGGAGTACAATAGTGACTTTCCTTACCAGAAAACAACTCTTGCTCGTAGGACCAGAAACTGCATGTGATTCAGCTCCATTTAGGACTGGGAAACAAATGCTAGCTTGCCTTACAAGAAACACACTCTGCTTTTGAGAAAAGAGCACTCTTCTACTCTACTGTGTTTCCTAGAGGGTCCGAACAGTGAGCTTGCTCAGAACAAAAGAACTGTGTTTCCTACACACACGGACCATATGTAGTTCAACTCTGCTTAGGGAACTGACAAGAACAGTAGCTCCTATTAAGTCCAATACACTGTACTTGCTGGGAACAGACGCGAGTGCTGTTTGCACTGTGTATGGCAATAGGAGCACAATAGTGACTCTTCTTATCAGAAAACAACTCTCGCTCATAGGACCAGAAACTGCATGGGATTCAACTCCATTTCTGACTGGGAAACAAACACTAGATCGCCTTACAAGAAAGACACTCTGATTTTAAGAAAACAGCACTCTTCTACTCTACTGCGTTTCCTATGGTGTCCGAAGAGTGAGCTTGCTCAGAACAAAAGAACTGTGCTTCCTACACACAGGGGCCATATCTAGTTCAACTCTGCTTAATAAACTGACAAGAACAGTAGCTACGCTTCAGTCCAATACACTGTACTTGCTGGGAACAGACGTGAGTGCTATTTGCACTGTGTATGGAAATGGGAGCGCAATAGTGACTTTCCTTACCAGAAAACAACTCTTGGTCGTAGGACCAAAAACTGCATGAGATTCAACTCCATTTAGGACTGGGAAACAACGCTATCTCGCCTTACAAAAAACACACTCTGCTTTGGAGAAAAGAGCACTCTTCTAGTCCACTGTGTTTCCTAGGGGGTCTGACCAGTGAGCTTGCTCAGAACAAAAGAACTGTGCTTCCTACACACACAGGCCATATCTAGTTCATCTCTGCTTAGGAAACTGACAAGAACAGTGGCTCCACTTCAGTCCAATACACTGTACTTGCTAAGAACAGACGCGAGTGCTATTTGCACTGTGTAAGGAAATGGGAGCACAATAGTGACTTTCCTTACCATAAAACACCTCTTGCTTGTAGGACCAGAAACTGCATGGGATTCAACTCCATTTCTGACTGGGAAACAAACACTAGCTCGCCTTACAAGAAAGACACTCTGATTTTGAGAAAAGAGCAGTCTTCTACTCTACTGTGTTTCCTATGTTTCCCGAACATTGAGCTTGCTCATAACAAAAGAACTGTGCTTCCTACACACACGGGCCATATCTAGTTCAACTCTGGTTTGGAAACTGACAAGAACAGTAGCTCCTCTTCAGTCCAATACACTGTACTTGCTGGGAACAGACGGGAGTGCTATTTGCACTGTGTATGGCACTGCGAGCACAATAGTGACTTTCCTTACCAGAAAACAACTCTTGCTCATAGGACCAAAACTGGATGTGATTCAACTCCATTTAGGACTGGGAAACAAACGCTAGCTCGACTTACAAGAAACACACTCTGCTTTTGAGAAAAGAGCACTCTTCTACTCTACTGTGTTTCCTATGGGGTCTGAACAGTGAGATTGCTCAGATCAAAAGAACTGTGCTTCCTACACACGGGCCATATCTAGTTCAACTCTGCTTAGGAAACTGACAAGAATGGTAGCTCCTCTTCAGTCCAATACACTGTGCTAGCTGGGAAAAGATGCGAGTGCTATTTGCAATAGGAGCACAATAGTGACTCTTCTTATCAGAAAACAACTCTTACTCATAGGACAAAAAACTGCATGGGATTCAACTCCATTTCTGACTGGGAAACAAACACTAGCTCGCCCAACAAGAAAGACTCTCTGATTTTGAGAAAAGAGCACTCTTCTACTCTACTGTGTTTCCTATGGGGTCCGAATAGTGAGCTTGCTCAGAACAAAAGAACTGTGATTTCTACACACACGGGACATATCTCGTTCAACTCTGCTTAGGAAACTGACGAGAACAGTAGCTCCGCTTCAGTCCAATACACTGTACTTGCTGGGAACAGATGCGAGTGCTATTTGCACTGTGTATGTAAATGGGAGCGCAATAGTGACTTTCCTTACCAGAAAACAACTCTTTGTCGTAGGACCAAAAACTGCATGTGATTCAACTCCATTTAGGACTGGGAAACAAACGCTAGCTCGCCTTACAAAAAACACACTCTGCTTTTGAGAAAAGAGCACTCTTCTACTCTACTGTGTTTCCTATAGGGCCAGAACAGTGAGCTTGCTCAGAACAAAAGAACTGTGCTTCCTACACACGGGCCATATCTAGTTCATCTCTGCTTAGGAAACTGAAAGGACAGTAGCTCCTCTTCAGTCCAATACACTGTACTTGCTAAGAACAGACGCGAGTGCTATTTGCACTGTGTTTGGAAATGGTAGCGCAATAGTGACTTTCCTTACCATAAAACACCTCTTGCTCGTAGGACCAGAAACTGCATGGGTTTCAACTCCATTTCTGACTGGGAAACAAACACTAGCTCGCCTTATAAGAAACACACTCTGCTTTTGAGAAAAGAGCAGTCTTCTACTCTACTGTGTTTCCTATGGGTCCTGAACATTGAGCTTGCTCAGAACAAAATAACTGTGCTTCCTACACACACGGGCCATATCTAGTTCAACTCTGCTTAGGAAACTGACAAGAACAGTAGTTCCTCTTCAGTCCAATACACTGTACTTGCTGGGAACAGACGCGAGTGCTATTTGCACTGTGTATGGCAATGGGAGCGCAATAGTGACTTTCCTTACCAGAAAACAACTCTTGCTCATAGGACAAGAAACTGCATGGGATTCAACTCCATTTCTGACTGGGAAACAAACACTAGCTCGCCTTACAAGAAAGACTCTCTGATTTTGAGAAAAGAGCACTCTTCTACTCTACTGTGTTTCCTATGGGGTTCGAATAGTGAGCTTGCTCAGAACAAAAGAACTGTGATTCCTACACACACGGGACATATCTCGTTCAACTCTGCTTAGGAAACTGACAAGAACAGTAGCTCTGCTTCAGTCCAATACACTGTACTTGCTGGGAACAGATGCGAGTGCTATTTGCACTGTGTATGTAAATGGGAGCGCAATAGTGACTTTCCTTACCAGAAAACAACTCTTGGCCGTAGGACCAAAAACTGCATGTGATTCAACTCCACTTAGGACTGGGAAACAAACGCTAGCTCGCCTTACAAAAAACACACTCTGCTTTTGAGAAAAGAGCACCCTTCTACTCTACTGTGTTTCCTATAGGGCCAGAACAATGAGCTTGCTCAGAACAAAAGAACTGTGCTTCCTATACAGGGGCCATATCTAGTTATACTCTGCTTAGGAAACTGACAAGAACAGTAGGTCCTCTTCAGTCCAATACACTGTACATGCTGGGAACAGACGCCAGGGCTATTTGCCCTTTGTATGACAATGGGAGCACAATAGTGACTCTTCTTACCAGAAAACAACTCTTGCTCGTAGGACCAAAAACTGGATGTGATTCAACTCCATTTAGGACTGGGAAACAACGCTAGCTCTCCTTACAAGAAACACACTCTGCTTTGAGAAAAGAGCACTCTTCTACTCTACTGTGTATTCTATGGGGTCCGAACAGTGAGCTTGCTCAGAACAAAAGAACTGAGCTTCCTAAAAACAGGGGCCATATCTAGGTTAACTCTGCTTAGGAAACTGACAAGAACAGTAGCTCCGCTTCAGTCCAATACACTGTACTTGCTGGGTACAGACACCAGTGCTATATGCCCTGTGTATGACAATGGGAAAGCAATAGTGACTCTTCTTACCAGAAAACAACTCTTGCTCGTAGGACAAGAAACTGCATGTGATTCAACTCCATTTAGGACTGGGAAACAAACATTAGCTCGCCTAACAAGAAACATACTCTGCTTTTGAAAAAAGAGCACTCTTCTACTCGACTGTGTATCCTATGGGGTCCGAACAGTGAGCTTGCTCAGAACAAAAGAACTGTGCTTCCTACACACACGGGCCATATCTAGTTCAACTCTGCTTAGGAAACTGACAAGAACAGTAGCTCCTCTTCAGTCCAATACACTGTACTTGCTGGGAACAGACGCGAGTGCTATTTGCACTGTGTATGGCAATGGGAGTGCAATAGTGACTTTCCTTACCAGAAAACAACTCTTGCTCGTAGGACCAAAAACTGCATGTGATTCAACTCCGTTTAGGACTGGGAAACAAATGCTAGCTCGCCTTACAAGAAACACACTCTGCTTTTGAGAAAAAAGCACTCTTCTACTCTACTGTGTTTCCTATAGGGCAAGAACAGTGAGCTTGCTCAGAACAAAAGAACTGTGCTTCATACAAATACTGCCATATATAGTTCAACTCTGCTTAGGAAACTGACAAGAACAGTAGCTCCGCTTCAGTCCAATACACTGTACTTGCTGGGAACAGACGCGAGTACTATTTACACTGTATATGTCAAAGGGAGCGCAATAGTGACTTTCCTTACCAGAAAACAACTCTTGCTCGTAGGACAAGAAACTGCATGTGATTCAGCTCCATTTAGGACGGGAAACAAATGCTAGCTCGCCTTACAAGAAACACACTCTGCTTTTGAGAAAAGAGCACTCGTCTACACTACTGTGTTTCCTATGGGGTCCGAACAGTGAGCTTACTCAGAACAAATGAACTGTGCTTCCTACACACACGGACCATATGTAGTTCAACTCTGCTTAGGAAACTGACAAGAACAGTAGCTCCTATGCAGTCCAATACACTGTACTTGCTGGGAACAGAGGCGAGTGCTATTTGCACTGTGTATGGCAATAGGAGCACAATAATGACCTTACTTATCAGAAAACAACTCTTGCTCATAGGACCAGAAACTGCATGGGATTCAACTCCATTTCTGACTGGGAAACAAACACTAGCTCGCCTTACAAGAAAGACACTCTGATTTTGAGAAAAGAGCACTCTTCTACTTTACTGTGTTTCCTATGGGGTCCGAATAGTGAGCTTGCTCAGAACAAAACAACTGTGCTTCCTACACACACGGGCCATATCTAGTTCAACTCTGCTTAGGAAACTGACAAGAACTGTAGCTCCGCTTCAGTCCAATACACTGTACTTGCTGGGAACAGACGCGAGTGCTATTTGCACTGTGTATGTAAATGGGAGCACAATAGTGACTGTCCTTACCATAAAACACCTCTTGCTCATAGGACCAGAAACTGCATGGGATTCAATTCCATTTCTGACTGGGAAACAAACACTAGCTCGCCTTATAAGAAACA
This sequence comes from Peromyscus eremicus, assembly GCF_949786415.1. NCBI lineage: Eukaryota > Metazoa > Chordata > Mammalia > Rodentia > Cricetidae > Peromyscus > Peromyscus eremicus. The sequence goes on along the minus strand of NW_026735614.1, from coordinate 58,475 downwards.
CACTCTGCTTTTGAGAAAAGAGCAGTCTTCTACTCTACTGTGTTTCCTATGGGTCCCGAACATTGTGCTTGCTCGTAACAAATGAACTGTGCTTCCTACACACACGGGCCATATCTAGTTCAACTCTGCTTTGGAAACTGACAAGAACAGTAGCTCCTCTTCAGTCCAATACACTGTACTTGCTGGGAACAGACGGGAGTGCTATTTGCACTGTGTATGGCACTGGGAGCGCAAGAGAGACTTTCCTTAACAGAAAACAACTCTTGCTCGTAGGACCAAAAACTGGATGTGATTCAACTCCATTTAGGACTGGGAAACAAACGCTAGCTCTCCTTACAAAAAAGACACTCTGCTTTGAGAAAAGAGCACTCTTCTATTCTACTGTGTATCCTATGGGGTCGGAACAGTGAGCTTGCTCAGAACAAAAGAACTGAGCTTCCTACAAACAGGGGCCATATCTAGTTTAACTCTGCTTAGGAAACTGACAAGAACAGTAGCTCCGCTTCAGTCCAATACAATGTACTTGCTGGGAACAGACACCAGTGCTATTTGCCCTGTGTATGACAATGGGAACGCAATAGTGACTCTTCTTACCAGAAACAACTATTGCTCGTAGGACAAGAAACTGCATGTGATTCAACTCCAATTAGGACTGGGAAACAAACACTAGCTCGCCTAACAAGAAACACACTCTGCTTTTGAGAAAAGAGCACTCTTCTACTCGACTGTGTATCCTATGGGGTCCGAACAGTGAGCTTGCTCAGAACAAAAGAACTGTGCTTCCTACACACACGGGCCATATCTAGTTCAACTCTGCTTAGGAAACTGATTAGAACAGTAGCTCCTCTTCAGTCCAATACACTGTACTTGCTGGGAACAGACGCGAGTGCTATTTGCACTGTATATGGCAATGGGACTGCAATAGTGACTTTCCTTACCAGAAAACAACTCTTGCTCGTAGGACCAGAAACTGCATGTAATTCAGCTCCATTTAGGACTGGGAAACAAATGCTAGCTTGCCTTACAAGAAACACACTCTCCTTTTGAGAAAAGAGCACTCTTCTACTCTACTGTGTTTCCTAGAGAGTCTGAACAGTGAGCTTGCTCAGAACAAAAGAACTGTGTTTCCTACACACACGGACCATATGTAGTTCAACTCTGCTTAGCAAACTGACAAGAACAGTAGCTCCTATTCAGTCCAATACACTGTACTTGCTGGGAACAGACACGAGTGCTGTTTGCACTGTGTATGGCAATAGGAGCACAATAGTGACTCTTCTTATCAGAAAAAAACTCTCGCTCATAGGACCAGAAACTGCATGGGATTCAACTCCATTTCTGACTGGGAAACAAACACTAGCTCGCCTTACAAGAAAGACACTCTGATTTTGAGAAATCAGCACTCTTCTACTCTACTGCGTTTCCTATGGTGTCCGAATAGTGAGCTTGCTCAGAACAAAAGAACTGTGCTTCCTACACACACAGGCCTAATCTAGTTCATCTCTGCTTAGGAAACTGACAAGAACAGTGGCTCCTCTTCAGTCCAATACACTGTACTTGCTAAGAACAGACGCGAGTGCTATTTGCACTGTGTATGGAAATGGGAGCACAATAGTGACTTTCCTTACCATAAAACACCTCTTGCTCGTAGGACCAGAAACTGCATGGGATTCAACTCCATTTCTGACTGGGAAACAAACACTAGCTCGCCTTAAAAGAAACACACACTGCTTTTGAGAAAAGAGCAGTCTTCTACTCTACTGTGTTTCCTATGTTTCCCGATCATTGAGCTTGCTCATAACAAAAGAACTGTGCTTCCTACACACACTGGCCATATCTAGTTCAACTCTGGTTTGGAAACTGACAAGAACAGTAGCTCCTCTTCAGTCCAATACACTGTACTTGCTGGGAAGAGACGGGAGTGCTATTTGCACTATGTATAGCACTAGGAGCACAATAGTGACTTTCCTTACCAGAAAACAACTCTTGCTCATAGGACCAAAGACTGGATGTGATTCAACTCCATTTAGGACTGGGAAACAAACGCTAGCTCGACTTACAAGAAACACACTCTGCTTTTGAGAAAAGAGCACTCTTCTACTCTACTGTGTTTCCTATGGGGTCTGAACAGTGAGATTGCTCAGAACAAAAGAACTGTGCTTCCTACACACGGGCCATATCTAGTTCAACTCTGCTTAGGAAACTGACAAGAACGGTAGCTCCTCTTCAGTCCAATACACTGTACTAGCTGGGAAAAGATGCGAGTGCTATTTGCAATAGGAGCACAATAGTGACTCTTCTTATCAGAAAACAACTCTTACTCATAGGACAAGAAACTGCATGGGATTCAACTCCATTTCTGACTGGGAAACAAACACTAGCTCGCCTTACAAGAAAGACTCTCTGATTTTGAGAAAAGAGCACTCTTCTACTCTACTGTGTTTCCTATGGGGTCCGAATAGTGAGCTTGCTCAGAACAAAAGAACTGTGATTCCTACACACACGGGACATATCTCGTTCAACTCTGCTTCGGAAACTGACAAGAACAGTAGCTCCGCTTCAGTCCAATACACTGTACTTGCTGGGAACAGACGCGAGTACTTTTTGCACTGTGTATGTAAATGGGAGCGCAATAGTGACTTTCCTTACCAGAAAACAACTCTTGGTCGTAGGACCAAAAACTGCATGTGATTCAACTCCATTTAGGACTGGGAAACAAACGCTAGCTTGCCTTACAAAAAACACACTCTGCTTTTGAGAAAAGAGCACTCTTCTACTCTACTGTGTTTCCTATAGGGCCAGAACAGTGAGCTTGCTCAGAACAAAAGAACTGTGCTTCCTACACAAGGGCCATATCTAGTTCAACTCTGCTTAGGAAACTGACAAGAACAGTAGCTCATCTTCAGTCCAATACACTGTACTTGCTACGAACAAATGCGAGTGCTATTTGCACTGTGTATGGCAATGGCAGAGCAATAGTGACACTACTTACCAGAAAACAACTCTTGCTCGTAGGACCAAAAACTGCATGTGATTCAACTCCATTTAGGACTGGGAAACAAACGGTAGCTCGCCTTAAAGAAACACACTCTGCTTTTGAAAAAAGAGCACTCTTCTACTCTACTGAGTTTCCTATAGGGCCAGAACAGTGAGCTTGCTCAGAACAAAAGAACTGTGCTTCCTAAACACATGGGCCATATCTAGATCAGTTCTGCATAGGAAACTGACAAGGACAGTAGATCCTCTTCATTCCAATAAACTGTACATGCTGGGAACAGACGCGAGTGCTATTAGCACTGTGTATGGCAATGGGAGCGCAATAGTGACTCTTCTTAGCAGAAAACAACTCTTGCTCGTAGGACAAGAAACTGCATGGGATTCAACTCCATTTCTGACTGGGAAACAAACACTAGATCGCCTTACAAGAAAGACACTCTGATTTTGAGAAAAGAGCACTCTTCTACTTTACTGCGTTTCCTATGGGGTCCGAATAGTGAGCTTGCTCAGAACAAAAGAACTGTGCTTCCTACACACAGGGGCCATATCTAGTTCAACTCTGCTTAGGAAACTGACAAGAACAGTAGCTACGCTTCAGGCCAATACACTGTACTTGCTGGGAACAGACGTGAGTGCTATTTGCACTGTGTATGGAAATGGGAGTGCAATAGTGACTTTCCCTACCAGAAAACAACTCTTGGTCGTAGGACCAAAAACTGCATGAGATTCAACTCCATTTAGGACTGGGAAACAACGCTATCTCGCCTTACAAAAAACACACTCTGCTTTTGAGAAAAGAGCACTCTTCTACTCTACTGTGTTTCCTAGGGGGTCTGAGCAGTGAGCTTGCTCAGAACAAAATAACTGTGCTTCCTACACACACGGGCCATATCTAGTTCATCTCTGCTTAGGAAACTGACAAGAACAGTAGCTCCTCTCAGTCCAATACACTGTACTTGCTAAGAACAGACGCGAGTGCTATTTGCACTGTGTATGGAAATGGGAGCGCAATAGTGACTTTCCTTACCATAAAACACCTCTTGCTCGTAGGACCAGAAACTGCATGTGTTTCAACTCCATTTCTGACTGGGAAACAAACACTAGCTCGCCTTACAAGAAACACACTCTCCTTTTGAGAAAAGAGCAGTCTTCTACTCTACTGTGTTTCCTATGGGTCCCGAACATTGAGCTTGCTCATAACAAAAGAACTGTGCTTCCTACACTCACGGGCCATATCTAGTTCAACTCTGCTTTGGAAACTGACAAGAACAGTATATCCTCTTCAGTCCAATACACTGTACTAGCTGGGAAAAGACGCGAGTGCTATTTGCACTGTGTATGGCAATAGGAGCACAATAGTGACTCTTCTTATCAGAAAACAACTCTTACTCGTAGGACAAGAAACTGCATGGGATTCAACTCCATTTCTGACTGGGAAACAAACACTAGCTCGCCTTACAAGAAAGACTCTCTGATTTTGAGAAAAGAGCACTCTTCTACTCTACTGTGTTTCCTATGGGGTTCGAATAGTGAGCTTGCTCAGAACAAAAGAACTGTGATTCCTACACACACGGGACATATCTCGTTCAACTCTGCTTAGGAAACTGACAAGAACAGTAGCTCTGCTTCAGTCCAATACACTGTACTTGCTGGGAACAGATGCGAGTGCTATTTGCACTGTGTATGTAAATGGGAGCGCAATAGTGACTTTCCTTACCAGAAAACAACTCTTGGCCGTAGGACCAAAAACTGCATGTGATTCAACTCCACTTAGGACTGGGAAACAAACGCTAGCTCGCCTTACAAAAAACACACTCTGCTTTTGAGAAAAGAGCACCCTTCTACTCTATTGTGTTTCCTATAGGGCCAGAACAATGAGCTTGCTCAGAACAAAAGAACTGTGCTTCCTATACAGGGGCCATATCTAGTTATACTCTGCTTAGGAAACTGACAAGAACAGTAGGTCCTCTTCAGTCCAATACACTGTACATGCTGGGAACAGACGCCAGGGCTATTTGCCCTTTGTATGACAATGGGAGCACAATAGTGACTCTTCTTACCAGAAAACAACTCTTGCTCGTAGGACCAAAAACTGGATGTGATTCAACTCCATTTAGGACTGGGAAACAACGCTAGCTCTCCTTACAAGAAACACACTCTGCTTTGAGAAAAGAGCACTCTTCTACTCTACTGTGTATTCTATGGGGTCCGAACAGTGAGCTTGCTCAGAACAAAAGAACTGAGCTTCCTAAAAACAGGGGCCATATCTAGGTTAACTCTGCTTAGGAAACTGACAAGAACAGTAGCTCCGCTTCAGTCCAATACACTGTACTTGCTGGGTACAGACACCAGTGCTATATGCCCTGTGTATGACAATGGGAAAGCAATAGTGACTCTTCTTACCAGAAAACAACTCTTGCTCGTAGGACAAGAAACTGCATGTGATTCAACTCCATTTAGGACTGGGAAACAAACATTAGCTCGCCTAACAAGAAACATACTCTGCTTTTGAAAAAAGAGCACTCTTCTACTCGACTGTGTATCCTATGGGGTCCGAACAGTGAGCTTGCTCAGAACAAAAGAACTGTGCTTCCTACACACACGGGCCATATCTAGTTCAACTCTGCTTAGGAAACTGACAAGAACAGTAGCTCCTCTTCAGTCCAATACACTGTACTTGCTGGGAACAGACGCGAGTGCTATTTGCACTGTGTATGGCAATGGGAGTGCAATAGTGACTTTCCTTACCAGAAAACAACTCTTGCTCGTAGGACCAAAAACTGCATGTGATTCAACTCCGTTTAGGACTGGGAAACAAATGCTAGCTCGCCTTACAAGAAACACACTCTGCTTTTGAGAAAAAAGCACTCTTCTACTCTACTGTGTTTCCTATAGGGCAAGAACAGTGAGCTTGCTCAGAACAAAAGAACTGTGCTTCATACAAATACTGCCATATATAGTTCAACTCTGCTTAGGAAACTGACAAGAACAGTAGCTCCGCTTCAGTCCAATACACTGTACTTGCTGGGAACAGATGCGAGTACTATTTACACTGTGTATGGCAATTGCAGCGCAACAGTGACTTTATTACCAGAAAACAACTCTTGCTCGTAGGAACAAAAACTGCATGTGATTCAACTCCATTTAGGACTGGGAAACAAACGCTAGCTCGCCTTACAAGAAACACACTCTGCTTTTGAGAAAAGAGCACTCTTCTACTCTACTGTGTTTCCTAAGGGTTCCGAACATTGAGCTTGCTCAGAACAAAAGAACTGTGCTTCCTACACAAACGGGTCTTATCTAGTTCAACTCTGCTTAGGAAACTGACAAGAACAGTAGCTCCTCTTCAGTCCAATACACTGTACTTGCTGGGAACAGACGCGAGTGCTATTTGCACTGTATATGTCAAAGGGAGCGCAATAGTGACTTTCCTTACCAGAAAACAACTCTTGCTCGTAGGACAAGAAACTGCATGTGATTCAGCTCCATTTAGGACGGGAAACAAATGCTAGCTCGCCTTACAAGAAACACACTCTGCTTTTGAGAAAAGAGCACTCGTCTACACTACTGTGTTTCCTATGGGGTCCGAACAGTGAGCTTACTCAGAACAAATGAACTGTGCTTCCTACACACACGGACCATATGTAGTTCAACTCTGCTTAGGAAACTGACAAGAACAGTAGCTCCTATGCAGTCCAATACACTGTACTTGCTGGGAACAGAGGCGAGTGCTATTTGCACTGTGTATGGCAATAGGAGCACAATAATGACCTTACTTATCAGAAAACAACTCTTGCTCATAGGACCAGAAACTGCATGGGATTCAACTCCATTTCTGACTGGGAAACAAACACTAGTTCGCCTTAAAAGAAAGACACTCTGATTTTGAGAAAAGAGCACTCTTCTACTTTACTGTGTTTCCTATGGGGTCCGAATAGTGAGCTTGCTCAGAACAAAACAACTGTGCTTCCTACACACACGGGCCATATCTAGTTCAACTCTGCTTAGGAAACTGACAAGAACTGTAGCTCCGCTTCAGTCCAATACACTGTACTTGCTGGGAACAGACGCGAGTGCTATTTGCACTGTGTATGTAAATGGGAGCACAATAGTGACTGTCCTTACCATAAAACACCTCTTGCTCATAGGACCAGAAACTGCATGGGATTCAACTCCATTTCTGACTGGGAAACAAACACTAGCTCGCCTTATAAGAAACACACTCTGCTTTTGAGAAAAGAGCAGTCTTCTACTCTACTGTGTTTCCTATGGGTCCCGAACATTGTGCTTGCTCGTAAAAAATGAACTGTGCTTCCTACACACACGGGCCATATCTAGTTCAACTCTGCTTTGGAAACTGACAAGAACAGTAGCTCCTCTTCAGTCCAATACACTGTACTTGCTGGGAACAGACGGGAGTGCTATTTGCACTGTGTATGGCACTGGGAGCGCAAGAGAGACTTTCCTTAACAGAAAACAACTCTTGCTCGTAGGACCAAAAACTGGATGTGATTCAACTCCATTTAGGACTGGGAAACAAACGCTAGCTCTCCTTACAAAAAAGACACTCTGCTTTGAGAAAAGAGCACTCTTCTATTCTACTGTGTATCCTATGGGGTCGGAACAGTGAGCTTGCTCAGAACAAAAGAACTGAGCTTCCTACAAACAGGGGCCATATCTAGTTTAACTCTGCTTAGGAAACTGACAAGAACAGTAGCTCCGCTTCAGTCCAATACAATGTACTTGCTGGGAACAGACACCAGTGCTATTTGCCCTGTGTATGACAATGGGAACGCAATAGTGACTCTTCTTACCAGAAACAACTATTGTTCGTAGGACAAGAAACTGCATGTGATTCAACTCCAATTAGGACTGGGAAACAAACACTAGCTCGCCTAACAAGAAACACACTCTGCTTTTGAGAAAAGAGCACTCTTCTACTCGACTGTGTATCCTATGGGGTCCGAACAGTGAGCTTGCTCAGAACAAAAGAACTGTGCTTCCTACACACACGGGCAATATCTAGTTCAACTCTGCTTAGGAAACTGATTAGAACAGTAGCTCCTCTTCAGTCCAATACACTGTACTTGCTGGGAACAGACGCGAGTGCTATTTGCACTGTATATGGCAATGGGACTGCAATAGTGACTTTCCTTACCAGAAAACAACTCTTGCTCGTAGGACCAGAAACTGCATGTAATTCAGCTCCATTTAGGACTGGGAAACAAATGCTAGCTTGCCTTACAAGAAACACACTCTCCTTTTGAGAAAAGAGCACTCTTCTACTCTACTGTGTTTCCTAGAGAGTCTGAACAGTGAGCTTGCTCAGAACAAAAGAACTGTGTTTCCTACACACACGGACCATATGTAGTTCAACTCTGCTTAGCAAACTGACAAGAACAGTAGCTCCTATTCAGTCCAATACACTGTACTTTCTGGGAACAGACGCGAGTGCTGTTTGCACTGTGTATGGCAATAGGAGCACAATAGTGACTCTTCTTATCAGAAAAAAACTCTCGCTCATAGGACCAGAAACTGCATGGGATTCAACTCCATTTCTGACTGGGAAACAAACACTAGCTCGCCTTACAAGAAAGACACTCTGATTTTGAGAAATCAGCACTCTTCTACTCTACTGCGTTTCCTATGGTGTCCGAATAGTGAGCTTGCTCAGAACAAAAGAACTGTGCTTCCTACACACACAGGCCTAATCTAGTTCATCTCTGCTTAGGAAACTGACAAGAACAGTGGCTCCTCTTCAGTCCAATACACTGTACTTGCTAAGAACAGACGCGAGTGCTATTTGCACTGTGTATGGAAATGGGAGCACAATAGTGACTTTCCTTACCATAAAACACCTCTTGCTCGTAGGACCAGAAACTGCATGGGATTCAACTCCATTTCTGACTGGGAAACAAACACTAGCTCGCCTTAAAAGAAACACACACTGCTTTTGAGAAAAGAGCAGTCTTCTACTCTACTGTGTTTCCTATGTTTCCCGATCATTGAGCTTGCTCATAACAAAAGAACTGTGCTTCCTACACACACTGGCCATATCTAGTTCAACTCTGGTTTGGAAACTGACAAGAACAGTAGCTCCTCTTCAGTCCAATACACTGTACTTGCTGGGAAGAGACGGGAGTGCTATTTGCACTGTGTATAGCACTAGGAGCACAATAGTGACTTTCCTTACCAGAAAACAACTCTTGCTCAAAGGACCAAAGACTGGATGTGATTCAACTCCATTTAGGACTGGGAAACAAACGCTAGCTCGACTTACAAGAAACACACTCTGCTTTTGAGAAAAGAGCACTCTTCTACTCTACTGTGTTTCCTATGGGGTCTGAACAGTGAGATTGCTCAGAACAAAAGAACTGTGCTTCCTACACACGGGCCATATCTAGTTCAACTCTGCTTAGGAAACTGACAAGAACGGTAGCTCCTCTTCAGTCCAATACACTGTACTAGCTGGGAAAAGATGCGAGTGCTATTTGCAATAGGAGCACAATAGTGACTCTTCTTATCAGAAAACAACTCTTACTCATAGGACAAGAAACTGCATGGGATTCAACTCCATTTCTGACTGGGAAACAAACACTAGCTCGCCTTACAAGAAAGACTCTCTGATTTTGAGAAAAGAGCACTCTTCTACTCTACTGTGTTTCCTATGGGGTCCGAATAGTGAGCTTGCTCAGAACAAAAGAACTGTGATTCCTACACACACGGGACATATCTCGTTCAACTCTGCTTCGGAAACTGACAAGAACAGTATCTCCGCTTCAGTCCAATACACTGTACTTGCTGGGAACAGACGCGAGTACTTTTTGCACTGTGTATGTAAATGGGAGCGCAATAGTGACTTTCCTTACCAGAAAACAACTCTTGGTCGTAGGACCAAAAACTGCATGTGATTCAACTCCATTTAGGACTGGGAAACAAACGCTAGCTTGCCTTACAAAAAACACACTCTGCTTTTGAGAAAAGAGCACTCTTCTACTCTACTGTGTTTCCTATAGGGCCAGAACAGTGAGCTTGCTCAGAACAAAAGAACTGTGCTTCCTACACAAGGGCCATATCTAGTTCAACTCTGCTTAGGAAACTGACAAGAACAGTAGCTCATCTTCAGTCCAATACACTGTACTTGCTACGAACAAATGCGAGTGCTATTTGCACTGTGTATGGCAATGGCAGAGCAATAGTGACACTACTTACCAGAAAACAACTCTTGCTCGTAGGACCAAAAACTGCATGTGATTCAACTCCATTTAGGACTGGGAAACAAACGGTAGCTCGCCTTAAAGAAACACACTCTGCTTTTGAAAAAAGAGCACTCTTCTACTCTACTGAGTTTCCTATAGGGCCAGAACAGTGAGCTTGCTCAGAACAAAAGAACTGTGCTTCCTAAACACATGGGCCATATCTAGATCAGTTCTGCATAGGAAACTGACAAGGACAGTAGATCCTCTTCATTCCAATAAACTGTACATGCTGGGAACAGACGCGAGTGCTATTAGCACTGTGTATGGCAATGGGAGCGCAATAGTGACTCTTCTTAGCAGAAAACAACTCTTGCTCGTAGGACAAGAAACTGCATGGGATTCAACTCCATTTCTGACTGGGAAACAAACACTAGATCGCCTTACAAGAAAGACACTCTGATTTTGAGAAAAGAGCACTCTTCTACTTTACTGCGTTTCCTATGGGGTCCGAATAGTGAGCTTGCTCAGAACAAAAGAACTGTGCTTCCTACACACAGGGGCCATATCTAGTTCAACTCTGCTTAGGAAACTGACAAGAACAGTAGCTACGCTTCAGGCCAATACACTGTACTTGCTGGGAACAGACGTGAGTGCTATTTGCACTGTGTATGGAAATGGGAGTGCAATAGTGACTTTCCCTACCAGAAAACAACTCTTGGTCGTAGGACCAAAAACTGCATGAGATTCAACTCCATTTAGGACTGGGAAACAACGCTATCTCGCCTTACAAAAAACACACTCTGCTTTTGAGAAAAGAGCACTCTTCTACTCTACTGTGTTTCCTAGGGGGTCTGAGCAGTGAGCTTGCTCAGAACAAAAGAACTGTGCTTCCTACACACACGGGCCATATCTAGTTCATCTCTGCTTAGGAAACTGACAAGAACAGTAGCTCCTCTCAGTCCAATACACTGTACTTGCTAAGAACAGACGCGAGTGCTATTTGCACTGTGTATGGAAATGGGAGCGCAATAGTGACTTTCCTTACCATAAAACACCTCTTGCTCGTAGGACCAGAAACTGCATGTGTTTCAACTCCATTTCTGACTGGGAAACAAACACTAGCTCGCCTTACAAGAAACACACTCTGCTTTTGAGAAAAGAGCAGTCTTCTACTCTACTGTGTTTCCTATGGGTCCCGAACATTGAGCTTGCTCATAACAAAAGAACTGTGCTTCCTACACTCACGGGCCATATCTAGTTCAACTCTGCTTTGGAAACTGACAAGAACAGTATATCCTCTTCAGTCCAATACACTGTACTAGCTGGGAAAAGACGCGAGTGCTATTTGCACTGTGTATGGCAATAGGAGCACAATAGTGACTCTTCTTATCAGAAAACAACTCTTACTCGTAGGACAAGAAACTGCATGGGATTCAACTCCATTTCTGACTGGGAAACAAACACTAGCTCGCCTTACAAGAAAGACTCTCTGATTTTGAGAAAAGAGCACTCTTCTACTCTACTGTGTTTCCTATGGGGTCCGAATAGTGAGCTTGCTCAGAACAAAAGAACTGTGATTCCTACACACACGGGACATATCTCGTTCAACTCTGCTTAGGAAACTGACAAGAACAGTAGCTCCGCTTCAGTCCAATACACTGTACTTGCTGGGAACAGATGCGAGTGCTATTTGCACTGTGTATGTAAATGGGAGCGCAATAGTGACTTTCCTTACCAGAAAACAACTCTTCGTCGTAGGACCAAAAACTCCATGTGATTCAACTCCATTTAGGACTGGGAAACAAACGCTAGCTCGCCTTACAAAAAGCACACTCTGCTTTTGAGAAAAGAGCACTCTTCTACTCTACTGTGTTTCCTATAGGGCCAGAACAGTGAGCTTGCTCAGAACAAAAGAACTGTGCTTCCTACACACAGGGGCCATATCTAGTTATACTCTGCTTAGGAAACTGACAAGAACAGTAGGTCCTCTTCAGTCCAATACACTGTACATGCTGGGAACAGACGCCAGGGCTATTTGCCCTTTGTATGACAATGGGAGCACAATAGTGACTCTTCTTACCAGAAAACAACTCTTGCTCGTAGGACCAAAAACTGGATGTGATTCAACTCCATTTAGGACTGGGAAACAACGCTAGCTCTCCTTATAAGAAACACACTCTGCTTTGAGAAAAGAGCACTCTTCTACTCTACTGTGTATTTGATGGGGTCGAAACAGTGAGCTTGCTCAGAACAAAAGAACTGAGGTTCCTACAAACAGGGGCCATATCTAGGTTAACTCTGCTTAGGAAACTGACAAGAACAGTAGCTCCGCTTCAGTCCAATACACTGTACTTGCTGGGAACAGACACCAGTGCTATTTGCCCTGTGTATGACAATGGGAACGCAATAGTGACTCTTCTTACCAGAAAACAACTCTTGCTGGTAGGACAAGAAACTGCATGGGATTCAACTCCATTTCTGACTGGGAAACAAACACTAGATCGCCTTACAAGAAAGACTCTCTGATTTTGAGAAAAGAGCACTCATCTACTCTACTGTATTTCCTATGGGGTCCGAATAGTGAGCTTGCTCAGAACAAAAGAACTGTGATTCCTACACACATGGGACATATCTCGTTCAACTCTGCTTAGGAAACTGACAAGAACAGTAGCTCCGATTCAGTCCAATACACTGTACTTGCTGGGAACAGACGCGAGTGCTATTTGTACTGTGTATGTAAATGGGAGGGCAATAGTGACTTTCCTTACCAGAAAACAACTCTTCGTCGTAGGACCAAAAACTCCTTGTGATTCAACTCCATTTAGGACTGGGAAACAAACGCTAGCTCGTCCTACAAAAAACACACTCTGCTTTTGAGAAAAGAGCACTCTTCTACTCTACTGTGTTTCCTATAGGGCCAGAACAGTGAGCTTGCTCAGAACAAAAGAACTGTGCTTCCTACACACACGGGCCATATCTAGTTATACTCTGCTTAGGAAACTGACAAGAACAGTATCTCCGCTTAAGTCCAATACACTGTACTTGCTGGGAACAGACACCAGTGCTATTTGCCCTGTGTATGTCAATGGGAACGCAATAGTGACTCTTCTTACCAGAAAACAACTCTTGCTCGTAGGACAAGAAACTGCATGTGATTCATCTCCATTTAGGACTGGGAAACAAACGCTAGCTCGCCTAACAAGGAACACACTCTGCTTTTGAGAAAAGAGCACTCTTCTACTCGACTGTGTATCCTATGGGGTCCGAAGAGTGAGCTTTCTCAGAACAAAAGAACTGTGCTTCCTACACACACGGGCCATATCCAGTTCAACTCTGCTTAGGAAACTGACAAGAACAGTAGCTCCTCTTCAGTCCAATACACTGTACTTGCTGGGAACAGACGCGAGTGCAATTTGCACTGTGTTTGGCAATGGGAGTGCAATAGTGACTCTTTTTACCAGAAAACAACTCTTGCTCGTAGGACCAGAAACTGCATGTGATTCAGCTCCATTTAGGACTGGGAAACAAATGCTAGCTTGTCTTACAAGAAACACACTCTGCTTTTGAGAAAAGAGCACTCTTCTACTCTACTGTGTTTCCTATAGGGTCCGAATAGTGAGCTTGCTCAGAACAAAAGAACTGTGTTTCCTACACACACGGACCATATGTAGTTCAACTCTGCTTAGGAAACTGACAAGAACAGTAGCTCCTATTCAGTCCAATACACTGTACTTGCTGGGAGCAGACGCGAGTGCTATTTGCACTGAGTATGGAAATGGGAGCCCAATAGTGACTTTCCTTACCAGAAAACAACACTTGCTCGTAGGACCAAAAACTGCATGTGATTCAACTCCGTTTAGGACTGGGAAACAAATGCTAGCTCGCCTTACAAGAAACACACTCTGCTTTTGAGAAAAGAGCACTCTTCTACTCTACTGTGTTTCCTATAGGGCCAGAACAGTGAGCTTGCTCAGAACAAACGAACTGTGCTTCATAAAAATACTGCCATATATAGTTCAATTCTGCTTAGGAAACTGAAAAGAACAGTAGTTCCTCTTCAGTCCAATACACTGTACATGCTGGGAACAGACGCCAGTGCTATTTGCCCTGTGTATGACAATGGAAGCGCAATAGTGACTCTTCTTACCAGAAAACAACTCTTGCTCGTAGGACAAGAATCTGCATGTGATTCAACTCCATTTAGGACTGGGAAACAAACGCTAGCTCGCCTAACAAGAAACACACTCTGCTTTTGAGAAAAGAGCACTCTTCTACTCGACTGTGTATCCTATGGGGTCCGAACAATGAGCTTGCTCAGAACAAAAGAACTGTGCTTCCTACACACAGGGGCCATATCTAGTTCAACTCTGCTTAGGAAACTGACAAGAACTGTAGCTCCGCTTCAGTCCAATACACTGTACTTGCTGGGAACAGACGCGAGTGCTATTTGCACTGTGTATGTAAATGGGAGCGCAATAGTGACTTTCCTTACCAGAAAACAACTCTTCGTCGTAGGACCAAAAACTCCATGTGATTCAACTCCATTTAGGACTGGGTAACAAACGCTAGCTCGCCTTACATAAAACACTCTCTGCTTTTCAGAAAAGAGCACTCTTCTACTCTACTGTGTTTCCTATAGGGGCAGAACAGTGAGCTTGCTCAGAACAAAAGAACTGTGCTTCCTACACACACAGGCAATATCTAGTTATACTCTGCTTAGGAAACTGACAAGAACAGTATCTCCGCTTAAGTCCAATACACTGTACTTGCTGGGAACAGACACCAGTGCTATTTGCCCTGTGTATGTCAATGGGAACGCAATAGTGACTCTTCTTACCAGAAAACAACTCTTGCTCGTAGGACAAGAAACTGCATGTGATTCAACTCCATTTAGGACTGGGAAACAAACGCTAGCTCGCCTAACAAGAAACACACTCTGCTTTTGAGAAAAGAGCACTCTTCTACTCGACTGTGTATCCTATGGGGTCCGAAGAGTGAGCTTTCTCAGAACAAAAGAACTGTGCTTCCTACACACAAGGGCCATATCTATTTCAACTCTGCTTAGGAAACTGACAAGAACAGTAGCTCCTCTTCAGTCCAATACACTGTACTTGCTGGGAACAGAGGCGAGTGCTATTTGCACTGTGTATTGCAATGGGAGCGCAACAGTGACTTTATTACCAGAAAACAACTCTTGCTCGTAGGACCAAAAACTGCATGTGATTCAACTCCATTTAGGACTGGGAAACAAACGCTAGCTCGCCTTACAAAAAACACACTCTGCTTTTGATAAAAGAGCACTCTTCTACTCTACTGTGTTTCCTCTAGGGTCCGAATAGTGAGCTTGCTCAGAACAAAAGAACTGTGTTTCCTACACACACGGACCATATGTAGTTCAACTCTGCTTAGGAAACTGACAAGAACAGTAGCTCCTAAACAGTCCAATACACTGTACTTGCTGAGAACAGACGCGAGTGCTATTTGCACTGTGTATGGCAATAGGAGCACAATAGTGACTCTTCTTATCAGAAAACAACTCTTACTCATAGGACAAGAAACTGCATGGGATTCAACTCCATTTAGGACTGGGAAACAAACACTAGCTCGCCTTACAAGAAAGACTCTCTGATTTTGAGAAAAGAGCACTCATCTACTCTACTGTGTTTCCTATGGGGTCCGAATAGTGAGCTTCTCAGAACAAAAGAACTGTGATGCCTACACACATGGGACATATCTCGTTCAACTCTGCTTAGGAAACTGACAAGAACAGTAGCTCCGATTCAGTCCAATACACTGTACTTGCTGGGAACAGACGCGAGTGCTATTTGCACTGTGTATGTAAATGGGAGGGCAATAGTGACTTTCCTTACCAGAAAACAACTCTTCGTCGTAGGACCAAAAACTCCTTGTGATTCAACTCCATTTAGGACTGGGAAACAAATGCTAGCTCGTCTTACAAAAAACACACTCTGCTTTTGAGAAAAGAGCACTCTTCTACTCTACTGTGTTTCCTATAGGGCCAGAACAGTGAGCTTGCTCAGAACAAAAGAACTGTGCTTCCTACACACACGGGCCATATCTAGTTATACTCTGCTTAGGAAACTGACAAGAACAGTATCTCCGCTTAAGTCCAATACACTGTACTTGCTGGGAACAGACACCAGTGCTATTTACCCTGTGTATGTCAATGGGAACGCAATAGTGACTCTTCTTACCAGAAAACAACTCTTGCTCGTAGGACAAGAAACTGCATGTGATTCAACTCCATTTAGGACTGGGAAACAAACGCTAGCTCGCCTAACAAGGAACACACTCTGCTTTTGAGAAAAGAGCACTCTTCTACTCGACTGTGTATCCTATGGGGTCCGAAGAGTGAGCTTTCTCAGAACAAAAGAACTGTGCTTCCTACACACACGGGCCATATCTAGTTCAACTCTGCTTTGGAAACTGACAAGAACAGTAGCTCCTCTTCAGTCCAATACACTGTACTTGCTGGGAACAGACGCGAGTGCAATTTGCACTGTGTTTGGCAATGGGAGTGCAATAGTGACTCTTTTTACCAGAAAACAACTCTTGCTCGTAGGACCAGAAACTGCATGTGATTCAGCTCCATTTAGGACTGGGAAACAAATGCTAGCTTGTCTTACAAGAAACACACTCTGCTTTTGAGAAAAGAGCACTCTTCTACTCTACTGTGTTTCCTATAGGGTCCGAATAGTGAGCTTGCTCAGAACAAAAGAACTGTGTTTCCTACACACGGACCATATATAGTTCAACTCTGCTTAGGAAACTGACAAGAACAGTAGCTCCTATTCAGTCCAATACACTGTACTTGCTGGGAGCAGACGCGAGTGCTATTTGCACTGAGTATGGAAATGGGAGCCCAATAGTGACTTTCCTTACCAGAAAACAACACTTGCTCGTAGGACCAAAAACTGCATGTGATTCAACTCCGTTTAGGACTGGGAAACAAATGCTAGCTC
Source organism: Peromyscus eremicus (assembly GCF_949786415.1). Lineage (NCBI taxonomy): Eukaryota > Metazoa > Chordata > Mammalia > Rodentia > Cricetidae > Peromyscus > Peromyscus eremicus. Next base: position 41,296 of record NW_026735614.1, on the reverse strand, counting down.
GCCTTACAAGAAACACACTCTGCTTTTGAGAAAAGAGCACTCTTCTACTCTACTGTGTTTCCTATAGGGCCAGAAGAGTGAGCTTGCTCAGAACAAAAGAACTGTGCTTCATACAAATACTGCCATATATAGTTCAATTCTGCTTAGGAAACTGAAAAGAACAGTAGCTCCTCTTCAGTCCAATACACTGTACATGCTGGGAACAGACGCCAGTGCTATTTGCCCTGTGTATGACAATGGAAGCGCAATAGTGACTCTTCTTACCAGAAAACAACTCTTGCTCGTAGGACAAGAATCTGCATGTGATTCAACTCCATTTAGGACTGGGAAACAAACGCTAGCTCGCCTAACAAGAAACACACTCTGCTTTTGAGAAAAGAGCACTCTTCTACTCGACTGTGTATCCTATGGGGTCCGAACAATGAGCTTGCTCAGAACAAAAGAACTGTGCTTCCTACACACAGGGGCCATATCTAGTTCAACTCTGCTTAGGAAACTGACAAGAACTGTAGCTCCGCTTCAGCCCAATACACTGTACTTGCTGGGAACAGACGCGAGTGCTATTTGCACTGTGTATGTAAATGGGAGCGCAATAGTGACTTTCCTTACCAGAAAACAACTCTTGGTCGTAGGACAAGAAACTGCATGTGATTCAACTCCATTTAGGACTGGGAAACAATCACTATCTCGCCTTACAAAAAACACACTCTTCTTTTGAGAAAAGAGCACTCTTCTACTCTACTGTGTTTTCTAGGGGGTCTGAACAGTGAGCTTGCTCAGAACAAAAGTACTGTGATTCCTACACAAACGGGCCTTATCTAGTTCATCTCTGCTTAGGAAACTGAGAAGAACAGTAGCTCCGCTTCAGTCCAATACACTGTACTTGCTGGGAACAGATGCGAGTGCTATTTACCCTGTGTATGGCAATGGGAGTGCAACAGTGACTTTATTACCAGAAAACAACTCTTGCTCGTAGGACCAAAAACTGCATGTGATTCAACTCCATTTAGGACTGGGAAACAAACGCTAGCTCGCCTTACAAGAAACACACTCTGCTTTTGAGAAAAGAGCAGTCTTCTACTCTACTGTGTTTCCTATGGGGTCCGAACAGTGAGCTTGCTCAGAACAAAAAAACTGTGCTTCCTACACACACGGGCCATATCTAGTTCAACTCTGCTTAGGAAACTGACAAGAACAGTAGCTCCTCTTCAGTCCAATACACTGTACTTGCTGGGAACAAACGCGAGTGCTATTGGCACTGTGTATGGAAATAGGAGCACAATAGTGTCTCTTCTTATCAGAAAACAACTCTTGCTCATAGGACCAGAAACTGCATGGGATTCAACTCCATTTCTGACTGGGAAACAAACACTAGTTCGCCTTACAAGAAAGACATCTGATTTTGAGAAAAGATCACTCTTCTACTCTACTGTGTTTCCTATGGGGTCCGAATAGTGAGCTTGCTCAGAACAAAAGAACTGTGCTTCCTACACACAGGGGCCATATCTAGTTCAACTCTGCTTAGGAAACTGACAAGAACAGTAGCTCCGCTTTAGTCCAATACACTATTCTTGCTGGGAACAGATGCGAGTGCTATTTACACTGTGTATGGCAATTGGAGCGCAACAGTGACTTTATTACCAGAAAACAACTCTTGCTCGTAGGAACAAACACTGCATGTGATTCAACTCTATTTAGGACTGGGAAACAAACGCTAGCTCGCCTAACAAGAAACACACTCTGCTTTTGAGAAAAGAGCACTCTTCTACTCTACTGTGTTTCCTAAGGGTTCCGAACATTGAGCTTGCTCAGAACAAAAGAACTGTGCTTCCTACACACACGGGCCATATCTAGTTCAACTCTGCTTAGGAAACTGACAAGAACAGTAGCTCCGCTTCAGTCCAATACACTGTAATTGCTGGGAACGGACGCGAGTGCTATTTGCACTGTGTATGTAAATGGGAGGGCAATAGTGACTTTCCTTACCAGAAAACAACTCTTGCTCGTAGGACCAAAAACTGCATGTGATTCAACTCCATTTAGGACTGGGAAACAAATGCTAGCTTGCCTTACAAGAAACACACTCTGCTTTTGAAAAAAGAGCACTCTTCTACTCTACTGTGTTTCCTAGGGAGTCTGAACAGTGAGCTTGCTCAGAATAAAAGAACTGTGCTTCTTACACACGCGGGCCATATCTAGTTCATCTCTGCTTAGGAAACTGACAAGAACAGTAGCTCCGCTTCAGTCCAATACACTGTACTTGCTGGGAACAGACGCGAGTGCTATTTGCACTGTGTATGGAGTAGGGAGCACAATAGTGACTTTCCTTACCAGAAAACAACTCTTGCTCGTAGGACCAAAAACTGCATGGGATTCAACTCCATTTCTGACTGGGAAACAAGCACTAGCTCGCCTTACAAGAAACACACTCTGCTTTTGAGAAAAAAGCACTCTTCTACTCTACTGTGTTTCCTATGGAGTTCGAACAGTGAGCTTGCTCAGAACAAAAGAACTGTGCTTCCTACACACACGGGCCTTGTCTAGTTCAAATCTGATTAGGAAACTGACAAGAACAGTAGCTCCGCTTCAGTCCAATACACTGTACTTGCTGGGAACAGATGCGAGTGCTATTTGCACTGTGTATTGCAATGGGAGCGCAACAGTGACTTTATTACCAAAAAACAACTCTTGCTCGTAGGACCAAAAACTGCATGTGATTCAACTCCATTTAGGACTGGGAAACAAACGCTAGCTCGCCTTACAAAAAACACACTCTGATTTTGAGAAAAGAGCACTCTTCTACTCTACTGTGTTTCCTATAGGGTCCGAATAGTGAGCTTGCTCAGAACAAAAGAACTGTGTTTCCTACACACATGGACCATATGTAGTTCAACTCTGCTTAGGAAACTGACAAGAACAGTAGCTCCTCTTCAGTCCAATACACTGTACTTGCTGAGAACAGACGCGAGTGCTATTTGCACTGTGTATGGCAATAGGAGCACAATAGTGACTCTTCTTATCAGAAAACTACTCTTACTCATAGGACAAGAAACTGCATGGGATTCAACTCCATTTCTGACTGGGAAACAAACACTAGCTCGCCTTACAAGAAAGACTCTCTGATTTTGAGAAAAGAGCACTCATCTACTCTACTGTGTTTCCTATGGGGTCCGAATAGTGAGCTTGCTCAGAACAAAAGAACTGTGATTCCTACACACATGGGACATATCTCGTTCAACTCTGCTTAGGAAACTGACAAGAACAGTAGCTCCGCTTCAGTCCAATACACTGTAGTTGCTGGGAACAGACGTGAGAGCTATTTGCACTGTGTATGTAAATGGGAGGGCAATAGTGACTTTCCTTACCAGAAAACAACTCTTCGTCGTAGGACCAAAAACTCCTTGTGATTCAACTCCATTTAGGACTGGGAAACAAACGCTAGCTCGCCTTACAAAAAACACACTCTGCTTTTGTGAAAAGAGCACTCTTCTACTCTACTGTGTTTCCTATAGGGCCAGAACAGTGAGCTTGCTCAGAACAAAAGAACTGTGCTTCCTACACACACGGGCCATATCTAGTTATACTCTGCTTAGGAAACTGACAAGAACAGTATCTCCGCTTAAGTCCAATACACTGTACTTGCTGGGAACAGACACCAGTGCTATTTGCCCTGTGTATGACAATGGGAACGCAATAGTGACTCTTCTTACCAGAAAACAACTCTTGCTCGTAGGACAAGAAACTGCATGTGATTCAACTCCATTTAGGACTGGGAAACAAACGCTAGCTCGCCTAACAAGAAACACACTCTGCTTTTGAGAAAAGAGCACTCTTCTACTCGACTGTGTATCCTATGGGGTCCGAAGAGTGAGCTTTCTCAGAACAAAAGAACTGTGCTTCCTACACACACGGGCCATATCTAGTTCAACTCTGCTTAGGAAACTGACAAGAACAGTAGCTCCTCTTCAGTCCAATACACTGTACTTGCTGGGAACAGACGCGAGTGCAATTTGCACTGTGTTTGGCAATGGGAGTGCAATAGTGACTCTTTTTACCAGAAAACAACTCTTGCTCGTAGGACCAGAAACTGCATGTGATTCAGCTCCATTTAGGACTGGGAAACAAATGCTAGCTTGTCTTACAAGAAACACACTCTGCTTTTGAGAAGAGAGCACTCTTCTACTCTACTGTGTTTCCTATAGGGTCCGAATAGTGAGCTTGCTCAGAACAAAAGAACTGTGTTTCCTACACACACGGACCATATGTAGTTCAACTCTGCTTAGGAAACTGACAAGAACAGTAGCTCCTATTCAGTCCAATACACTGTACTTGCTGGGAGCAGACGCGAGTGCTATTTGCACTGAGTATGGAAATGGGAGCCCAATAGTGACTTTCCTTACCAGAAAACAACACTTGCTCGTAGGACCAAAAACTGCATGTGATTCAACTCCGTTTAGGACTGGGAAACAAATGCTAGCTCGCCTTACAAGAAACACACTCTGCTTTTGAGAAAAGAGCACTCTTCTACTCTACTGTGTTTCCTATAGGGCCAGAACAGTGAGCTTGCTCAGAACAAAAGAACTGTGCTTCATACAAATACTGCCATATATAGTTCAATTCTGCTTAGGAAACTGAAAAGAACAGTAGCTCCTCTTCAGTCCAATACACTGTACATGCTGGGAACAGACGCCAGTGCTATTTGCCCTGTGTATGAAAATGGAAGCGCAATAGTGACTCTTCTTACCAGAAAACAACTCTTGCTCGTAGGACAAGAATCTGCATGTGATTCAACTCCATTTAGGACTGGGAAACAAACGCTAGTTCCCCTAACAAGAAACACACTCTGCTTTTGAGAAAAGAGCACTCTTCTACTCGACTGTGTATCCTATGGGGTCCGAACAATGAGCTTGCTCAGAACAAAAGAACTGTGCTTCCTACACACAGGGGCCATATCTAGTTCAACTCTGCTTAGGAAACTGACAAGAACTGTAGCTCCGCTTCAGTCCAATACACTGTACTTGCTGGGACAGACGTGAGTGCTATTTGCACTGTGTATGTAAATGGGAGCGCAATAGTGACTTTCCTTACCAGAAAACAACTCTTGGTCGTAGGACAAGAAACTGCATGCGATTCAACTCCATTTAGGACTGGGAAACAATCACTATCTCGCCTTACAAAAAACACACTCTTCTTTTGAGAAAAGAGCACTCTTCTACTCTACTGTGTTTTCTAGGGGGTTTGAACAGTGAGCTTGCTCAGAACAAAAGTACTGTGATTCCTACACAAACGGGCCTTATCTAGTTCATCTCTGCTTAGGAAACTGAGAAGAACAGTAGCTCCGCTTCAGTCCAATACACTGTACTTGCTGGGAACAGATGAGAGTGCTATTTACACTGTGTATGGCAATGGGAGTGCAACAGTGACTTTATTACCAGAAAACAACTCTTGCTCGTAGGACCAAAAACTGCATGTGATTCAACTCCATTTAGGACTGGGAAACAAACGCTAGCTCGCCTTACAAGAAACACACTCTGCTTTTGAGAAAAGAGCAGTCTTCTACTCTACTGTGTTTCCTATGGGGTCCGAACAGGGAGCTTGCTCAGAACAAAAAAACTGTGCTTCCTACACACACGGGCCATATCTAGTTCAACTCTGCTTAGGAAACTGACAAGAACAGTAGCTCCTCTTCAGTCCAATACACTGTATTTGCTGGGAACAAACGCGAGTGCTATTGGCACTGTGTATGGCAATAGGAGCACAATAGTGTCTCTTCTTATCAGAAAACAACTCTTGCTCATAGGACCAGAAACTGCATGGGATTCAACTCCATTTCTGACTGGGAAACAAACACTAGTTCGCCTTACAAGAAAGACATCTGATTTTGAGAAAAGAGCACTCTTCTACTCTACTGTGTTTCCTATGGGGTCCGAATAGTGAGCTTGCTCAGAACAAAAGAACTGTGCTTCCTACACACAGGGGCCATATCTAGTTCAACTCTGCTTAGGAAACTGACAAGAACAGTAGCTCCGCTTTAGTCCAATACACTATTCTTGCTGGGAACAGATGCGAGTGCTATTTACACTGTGTATGGCAATTGGAGCGCAACAGTGACTTTATTACCAGAAAACAACTCTTGCTCGTAGGAACAAAAACTGCATGTGATTCAACTCCATTTAGGACTGGGAAACAAACGCTAGCTCGCCTAACAAGAAACACACTCTGCTTTTGAGAAAAGAGCACTCTTCTACTCTACTGTGTTTCCTAAGGGTTCTGAACATTGAGCTTGCTCAGAACAAAAGAACTGTGCTTCCTACACACACGGGCCATATCTAGTTCAACTCTGCTTAGGAAACTGACAAGAACAGTAGCTCCGCTTCAGTCCAATACACTGTAATTGCTGGGAACAGACGCGAGTGCTATTTGCACTGTGTATGTAAATGGGAGGGCAATAGTGACTTTCCTTACCAGAAAACAACTCTTGCTCGTAGGACCAAAAACTGCATGTGATTCAACTCCATTTAGGACTGGGAAACAAATGCTAGCTTGCCTTACAAGAAACACACTCTGCTTTTGAAAAAAGAGCACTCTTCTACTCTACTGTGTTTCCTAGGGAGTCTGAACAGTGAGCTTGCTCAGAACAAAAGAACTGTGCTTCTTACACACGCGGGCCATATCTAGTTCATCTCTGCTTAGGAAACTGACAAGAACAGTAGCTCCGCTTCAGTCCAATACACTGTACTTGCTGGGAACAGACACGAGTGCTATTTGCACTGTGTAAGGCAATGGGAGCACAATAGTGACTTTGCTTACGAGAAAACAACTCTTGCTCGTAGGACCAAACTGCATGTGATTCAACTCCATTTAGGACTGGGAAACAAGCACTAGCTCGCCTTACAAGAAACACACTCTGCTTTTGAGAAAAAAGCACTCTTCTACTCTACTGTGTTTCCTATGGAGTTCGAACAGTGAGCTTGCTCAGAACAAAAGAACTGTGCTTCCTACACACACGGGCCTTGTCTAGTTCAAATCTGATTAGGAAACTGACAAGAACAGTAGCTCCGCTTCAGTCCAATACACTGTACTTGCTGGGAACAGATGCGAGTGCTATTTGCACTGTGTATTGCAATGGGAGCGCAACAGTGACTTTATTACCAGAAAACAACTCTTGCTCGTAGGACCAAAAACTGCATGTGATTCAACTCCATTTAGGACTGGGAAACAAACGCTAGCTCGCCTTACAAAAAACACACTCTGCTTTTGAGAAAAGAGCACTCTTCTACTCTACTGTGTTTCCTATAGGGTCCGAATAGTGAGCTTGCTCAGAACAAAAGAACTGTGTTTCCTACACACATGGACCATATGTAGTTCAACTCTGCTTAGGAAACTGACAAGAACAGTAGCTCCTCTTCAGTCCAATACACTGTACTTGCTGAGAACAGACGCGAGTGCTATTTGCACTGTGTATGGCAATAGGAGCACAATAGTGACTCTTCTTATCAGAAAACTACTCTTACTCATAGGACAAGAAACTCCATGGGATTCAACTCCATTTCTGACTGGGAAACAAACACTAGCTCGCCTTACAAGAAAGACTCTCTGATTTTGAGAAAAGAGCACTCATCTACTCTACTGTGTTTCCTATGGGGTCCGAATAGTGAGCTTGCTCAGAACAAAAGAACTGTGATTCCTACACACATGGGACATATCTCGTTCAACTCTGCTTAGGAAACTGACAAGAACAGTAGCTCCGCTTCAGTCCAATACACTGTACTTGCTGGGAACAGACGTGACTGCTATTTGCACTGTGTATGTAAATGGGAGGGCAATAGTGACTTTCCTTACCAGAAAACAACTCTTCGTCGTAGGACCAAAAACTCCTTGTGATTCAACTCCATTTAGGACTGGGAAACAAACGCTAGCTCGCCTTACAAAAAACACACTCTGCTTTTGTGAAAAGAGCACTCTTCTACTCTACTGTGTTTCCTATAGGGCCAGAACAGTGAGCTTGCTAAGAACAAAAGAACTGTGCTTCCTACACACACGGGCCATATCTAGTTATACTCTGCTTAGGAAACTGACAAGAACAGTATCTCCGCTTAAGTCCAATACACTGTACTTGCTGGGAACAGACACCAGTGCTATTTGCCCTGTGTATGTCAATGGGAACGCAATAGTGACTCTTCTTACCAGAAAACAACTCTTGCTCGTAGGACAAGAAACTGCATGTGATTCAACTCCATTTAGGACTGGGAAACAAACGCTAGCTCGCCTAACAAGAAACACACTCTGCTTTTGAGAAAAGAGCACTCTTCTACTCGACTGTGTATCCTATGGGGTCCGAAGAGTGAGCTTTCTCAGAACAAAAGAACTGTGCTTCCTACACACACGGGCCATATCTAGTTCAACTCTGCTTAGGAAACTGACAAGAACAGTAGCTCCTCTTCAGTCCAATACACTGTACTTGCTGGGAACAGACGCGAGTGCAATTTGCACTGTGTTTGGCAATGGGAGTGCAATAGTGACTTTCCTTACCAGAAAACAACTCTTGCTCGTAGGACCAGAAACTGCATGTGATTCAGCTCCATTTAGGACTGGGAAACAAATGCTAGCTTGTCTTACAAGAAACACACTCTGCTTTTGAGAAAAGAGCACTCTTCTACTCTACTGTGTTTCCTATAGTGTCCGAATAGTGAGCTTGCTCAGAACAAAAGAACTGTGTTTTCTACACACACGGACCATAAGTAGTTCAACTCTGCTTAGGAAACTGACAAGAACAGTAGCTCCTATTCAGTCAAATACACTGTACTTGCTGGGAGCAGACGCGAGTGCTATTTGCACTGAGTATGGAAATGGGAGCGCAATAGTGACTTTCCTTACCAGAAAACAACACTTGCTCGTAGGACCAAAAACTGCATGTGATTCAACTCCATTTAAGACTGGGAAACAAATGCTAGTTCGCCTTACAAGAAACACACTCTGCTTTTGAGAAAAGAGCACTCTTCTACTCTACTGTGTTTCCTATAGGGCCAGAACAGTGAGCTAGCTCAGAACAAAAGAACTGTGCTTCATACAAATACTGCCATATATAGTTCAATTCTGCTTAGGAAACTGAAAAGAACAGTAGCTCCTCTTCAGTCCAATACACTGTACATGCTGGGAACAGACGCCAGTGCTATTTGCCCTGTGTATGACAATGGAAGCGCAATAGTGACTCTTCTTACCTGAAAACAACTCTTGCTCGTAGGACAAGAATCTGCATGTGATTCAACTCCATTTAGGACTGTGAAAAAAACGCTAGCACGCCTAACAAGAAACACACTCTGCTTTTGAGAAAAGAGCACTCTTCTACTCGACTGTGTATCCTATGGGGTCCAAACAATGAGCTTGCTCAGAACAAAAGAACTGTGCTTCCTACACACAGGGGCCATATCTAGTTCAACTCTGCTTAGGAAACTGACAAGAACAGTAGCTCCGCTTTAGTCCAATACACTATTCTTGCTGGGAACAGATGCGAGTGCTATTTACACTGTGTATGGCAATTGGAGCGCAACAGTGACTTTATTACCAGAAAACAACTCTTGCTCGTAGGAACAAAAACTGCATGTGATTCAACTCCATTTAGGACTGGGAAACAAACGCTAGCTCGCCTAACAAGAAACACACTCTGCTTTTGAGAAAAGAGCACTCTTCTACTCTACTGTGTTTCCTAAGGGTTCCGAACATTGAGCTTGCTCAGAACAAAAGAACTGTGCTTCCTACACACACGGGCCATATCTAGTTCAACTCTGCTTAGGAAACTGACAAGAACAGTAGCTTCTATGCAGTCCAATACACTGTACTTGCTGTGAACAGAAGCGAGTGCTATTTGCACTGTGTATGGCAATAGGAGCACAATAGTGACCTTTCTTATCAGAAAACAACTCTTGCTCATAGGACCAGAAACTGCATGGGATTCAACTCCATTTCTGACTGGGAAACAAACACTAGCTCGCCTTACAAGAAAGACACTCTGATTTTGAGAAAAGAGCACTCTTCTACTTTACTGTGTTTCCTATGGGGTCCGAATAGTGAGCTTGCTCAGAACAAAAGAACTGTGCTTCCTACACACAGGGGCCATATCTAGTTCAACTCTGCTTAGGAAACTGACAAGAACTGTAGCTCCGCTTCAGTCCAATACACTGTACTTGCTGGGAACAGACGCGAGTTCTATTTGCACTGTGTATGGAAATGGGAGCGCAATAGTGACTTTCCTTACCAGAAAACAACTCTTGGTCGGAGGACCAAAAACTGCATGTGATTCAACTCCATTTAGGACTGGGAAACAAATGCTAGCTTGCCTTACAAGAAACACACTCTGCTTTTGAGAAAAGAGCACTCTTCTACTCTACTGTGTATCCTATGGGGTCCGAAGAGTGAGCTTTCTCAGAACAAAAGAACTGTGCTTCCTACACACACGGGCCATATCTAGTTCAACTCTGCTTAGGAAACTGACAAGAACAGTAGCTCCTCTTCAGTCCAATACACTGTACTTGCTGGGAACAGACGCGAGTGCTATTTGCACTGTGTATGGCAATGGGAGTGCAATAGTGACTTTCCTTACCAGAAAACAACTCTTGCTCGTAGGACCAGAAACTGCATGTGATTCAGCTCCACTTAGGACTGGGAAACAAATGCTAGCTTGCCTTACAAGAAACACACTCTGCTTTTGAGAAAAGAGCACTCTTCTACTCTACTGTGAATCCTATAGTGTCCGAATAGTGAGCTTGCTCAGAACAAAAGAACTGTTTTTCCTACACACACGGACCATATGTAGTTCAACTCTGCTTAGGAAACTGACAAGAACAGTAGCTCCTATTCAGTCCAATACACTGTACTTGCTTGGAGCAGACGCGAGTGCTATTTGCACTGAGTGTGGAAATGGGAGCACAATAGTGACTTTCCTTACCAGAAAACAACACTTGCTCGTAGGACCAAAAACTGCATGTGATTCAACTCCGTTTAGGACTGGGAAACAAATGCTAGCTTGCCTTACAAGAAACACACTCTGCTTTTGAGAAAAGAGCACTCTTCTACTCTACTGTGTTTCCTATAGGGCCAGAACAGTGAGCTTGCTCAGAACAAAAGAACTGTGCTTCATACAAATACTGCCATATATAGTTCAATTCTGCTTAGGAAACTGAAAAGAACAGTAGCTCCTCTTCAGTCCAATACACTGTACATGCTGGGAACAGACGCCAGTGCTATTTGCCCAGTGTATGACAATGGAAGCGCAATAGTGACTCTTCTTACCAGAAAACAACTCTTGCTTGTAGGACAAGAATCTGCATGTGATTCAACTCCATTTAGGACTGGGAAACAAACGCTAGCTCGCCTAACAAGAAACACACTCTGCTTTTGAGAAAAGAGCACTCTTCTACTCGACTGTGTTTTCTAGGGGGTCTGAACAGTGAGCTTGCTCAGAACAAAAGAACTGTGCTTCCTACACACAGGGGCCATATCTAGTTCAACTCTGCTTAGGAAACTGACAAGAACTGTAGCTCCGCTTCAGTCCAATACACTGTACTTGCTGGGAACAGACGTGAGTGCTATTTGCACTGTGTATGTAAATGGGAGCGCAATAATGACTTTCCTTACCAGAAAACAACTCTTGGTCGTAGGACAAGAAACTGCATGTGATTCAACTCCATTTAGGACTGGGAAACAATCACTATCTCGCCTTACAAGAAACACACTCTGCTTTTGAGAAAAGAGCACTCTTCTACTCTACTGTGTTTTCTAGGGGGTCTGAACAGTGAGCTTGCTCAGAACAAAAGTACTGTGATTCCTACACAAACGGGCCTTATCTAGTTCATCTCTGCTTAGGAAACTGAGAAGAACAGTAGCTCCGCTTCAGTGCAATACACTGTACTTGCTGGGAACAGATGCGAGTGCTATTTACACTGTGTATGGCAATGGGAGTGCAACAGTGACTTTATTACCAGAAAACAACTCTTGCTCGTAGGACCAAAAACTGCATGTGATTCAACTCCATTTAGGACTGGGAAACAAACGCTAGCTAGCCTTACAAGAAACACACTCTGCTTTTGAGAAAAGAGCAGTCTTCTACTCTACTGTGTTTCCTATGGGGTCCGAACAGTGAGCTTGCTCAGAACAAAAAAACTGTGCTTACTACACACACGGGCCATATCTAGTTCAACTCTGCTTAGGAAACTGACAAGAACAGTAGCTCTTCTTCAGTCCAATACACTGTACTTGCTGGGAACAAACGCGAGTGCTATTGGCACTGTGTATGGCAATAGGAGCACAATAATGTCTCTTCTTATCAGAAAACAACTCTTGCTCATAGGACCAGAAACTGCATGGGATTCAACTCCATTTAGGACTGGGAAACAAACACTAGTTCGCCTTACAAGAAAGACATCTGATTTTGAGAAAAGAGCACTCTTCTACTCTACTGTGTTTCCTATGGGGTCCGAATAGTGAGCTTCCTCAGAACAAAAGAACTGTGCTTCCTACACACAGGGGCCATATCTAGTTCAACTCTGCTTAGGAAACTGACAAGAACAGTAGCTACGCTTCAGTGCAATACACTGTACTTGCTGGGAACAGACGCGAGTGCTATTTGCACTGTGTATAGAAATGGGAGCGCAGTAGTGACTTTCTTTACCAGAAAACAACTCTTGCTCGTAGGACCAGAAACTGCATGGGATTCAACTCCATTTCTAACTGGGAAACAAACACTAGCTCGACTTACAAGAAACACACTCTGCTTTTGAGAAAAGAGCACTCTTCTACTCTACTGTGTTTCCTATGGGGTCTGAACAGTGAGCTTGCTCAGAACAAAAGAAATGGGCTTCCTACACACACGGGCCATATCTAGTTCAACTCAGCTTAGGAAACTGACAAGAACAGTAGCTCCTCTTCAGTCCAATACATTGTACTTGCTGGGAACAGACACGAGTGCTATTTGAACTGTGTATGGCAATAGGAGCACAATAGTGACTCTTCTTATCAGAAAACAACTCTTACTCATAGGACAAGAAACTGCATGGGATTCAACTACATTTCTGACTGGGAAACAAACACTAGCTCGCCTTACAAGAAAGACTCTCTGATTTTGAGAAAAGAGCACTCTTCTACTCTACTGTGTTTCCTATGGGGTCCAAATAGTGAGCTTGCTCAGAACAAAAGAACTGTGCTTCCTACACACAGGGGCCATATCTAGTTCAACTCTGCTTAGGAAACTGACAAGAACAGTAGCTCCGCTTCAGTCCAATACACTGTAATTGCTGGGAACAGATGCGAGTGCTATTTGCACTGTGTATGGAAATGGGAGCGCAATAGTGACTTTCCTTACCAGAAAACAACTCTTGGTCGGAGGACCAAAAACTGCATGTGATTCAACTCCATTTAGGACTGGGAAACAAATGCTAGCTTGCCTTACAAGAAACACACTCTGCTTTTGAGAAAAGAGCACTCTTCTACTCTACTGTGTTTCCTAGGGGGTCTGAACAGTGAGCTTGCTCAGAACAAAAGAACTGTGCTTCTTACACACGCGGGCCATATCTAGTTCATCTCTGCTTAGGAAACTGACAAGAACAGTAGCTCTGCTTCAGTCCAATACACTGTCCTTGCTGGGAACAGACGCGAGTGCTATTTGCACTGTGTATGGAAATGGGAGGGCAATAGTGACTTTCCTTACCAGAAAACAACTCTTGCTCGTAGGACCAAAAACTGCATGTGATTCAACTCCATTTAGGACTGGGAAACAAACGCTAGCTCGCCTTACAAAAAACACACTCTGCTTTAGAGAAAAGAGCACTCTTCTACTCTAATGTGTTTCCTATAGGGTCCGAATAGTGAGCTTGCTCAGAACAAAAGAACTGTGTTTCCTACACACATGGACCATATGTAGTTCAACTCTGCTTAGGAAACTGACAAGAACAGTAGCTCCTCTTCAGTCCAATACACTGTACTTGCTGAGAACAGACGCGAGTGCTATTTGCACTGTGTATGGCAATAGGAGCACAATAGTGACTCTTCTTATCAGAAAACTACTCTTACTCATAGGACAAGAAACTGCATGGGATTCAACTCCATTTCTGACTGGGAAACAAACACTAGCTCGCCTTACAAGAAAGACTCTCTGATTTTGAGAAAAGAGCACTCATCTACTCTACTGTGTTTCCTATGGGGTCCGAATAGTGAGTTTGCTCAGAACAAAAGAACTGTGATTCCTACACACATGGGACATATCTCGTTCAACTCTGCTTAGGAAACTGACAAGAACAGTAGCTCCGCTTCAGTCCAATACACTGTACTTGCTGGGAACAGACGCGAGTGCTATTTGCACTGTGTATGTAAATGGGAGGGCAATAGTGACTTTCCTTACCAGAAAACAACTCTTCATCGTAGGACCAAAAACTCCTTGTGATTAAACTCCATTTAGGACTGGGAAACAAACGCTAGCTCGCCTTACAAAAAACACACTCTGCTTTTGAGAAAAGAGCACTCTTCTACTCTACTGTGTTTCCTATAGGGCCAGAACAGTGAGCTTGCTCAGAACAAAAGAACTGTGCTTCCTACACATACGGGCCATATCTAGTTATACTCTGCTTAGGAAACTGACAAGAACAGTATCTCCGCTTAAGTCCAATACACTGTACTTGCTGGGAACAGACACCAGTGCTATTTGCCCTGTGTATGTCAATGGGAACGCAATAGTGACTCTTCTTACCAGAAAACAACTCTTGCTTGTAGGACAAGAAACTGCATGTGATTCAACTCCATTTAGGACTGGGAAACAAACGCTAGCTCGCCTAACAAGAAACACACTCTGCTTTTGAGAAAAGAGCACTCTTCTACTCGACTGTGTATCCTATGGGGTCTGAAGAGTGAGCTTTCTCAGAACAAAAGAACTGTGCTTCCTACACACACGGGCCATATCTAGTTCAACTCTGCTTAGGAAACTGACAAGAACAGTAGCTCCTCTTCAGTCCAATACACTGTACTTGCTGGGAACAGACGCGAGTGCAATTTGCACTGTGTATGGCAATGGGAGTGCAATAGTGACTTTCCTTACCAGAAAACAACTCTTACTCGTAGGACCAGAAACTGCATGTGATTCAGCTCCATTTAGGACTGGGAAACAAGCACTAGCTCGCCTTACAAGAAACACAGTATGCTTTTGAGAAAAGAGCACTCTTCTACTCTACTGTGTTTCCTATGGAGTTCGAACAGTGAGCTTGCTCAGAACAAAAGAACTGTGTTTCCTACACACACGGGCCTTGTCTAGTTCAAATCTGCTTAGGAAACTGACAAGAACAGTAGATCCGCTTCAGTCCAATACACTGTACTTGCTGGGAACAGACGCGAGTGCTATTTGCACTGTGTATTGCAATGGGAGCGCAACAGTGACTTTATTACCAGAAAACAACTCTTGCTCGTAGGACCAAAAACTGCATGTGATTCAACTCCATTTAGGACTGGGAAACAAACGCTAGCTCGCCTTACAAAAAACACACTCTGCTTTTGAGAAAAGAGCACTCTTCTACTCTACTGTGTTTCCTATAGGGTCCGAATAGTGAGCTTGTTCAGAACAAAAGAACTGTGTTTCCTACACACATGGACCATATGTAGTTCAACTCTGCTTAGGAAACTGACAAGAACAGTAGCTCCTCTTCAGTCCAATACACTGTACTTGCTGAGAACAGACGCGAGTGCTATTTGCACTGTGTATGGCAATAGGAGCACAATAGTGACTCTTCTTATCAGAAAACTACTCTTACTCATAGGACAAGAAACTGCATGGGATTCAACTCCATTTCTGACTGGGAAACAAACACTAGCTCGCCTTACAAGAAAGACACTCTGATTTTGAGAAAAGAGCACTCATCTACTCTACTGTGTTTCCTATGGGGTCCGAATAGTGAGCTTGCTCAGAACAAAAGAACTGTGATTCCTACACACATGGGACATATCTCGTTCAACTCTGCTTAGGAAACTGACAAGAACAGTAGCTCCGCTTCAGTCCAATACACTGTACTTGCTGGGAACAGAC
The DNA here is from genome assembly GCF_949786415.1 of Peromyscus eremicus. Classification (NCBI taxonomy): domain Eukaryota; kingdom Metazoa; phylum Chordata; class Mammalia; order Rodentia; family Cricetidae; genus Peromyscus; species Peromyscus eremicus. The sequence continues at coordinate 25,236 of NW_026735614.1, read as the reverse complement.
GCGAGTGCTATTTGCACTGTGTATGTAAATGGGAGGGCAATAGTGACTTTCCTTACCAGAAAACAACTCTTCGTCGTAGGACCAAAAACTCCTTGTGATTCAATTCCATTTAGGACTGGGAAACAAACGCTAGCTCGCCTTACAAGAAACAAACTCTGCTTTTGAGAAAAGAGCACTCTTCTACTCTACTGTGTTTCCTAGGGGGTCTGAACAGTGAGCTTGCTCAGAACAAAAGAACTGTGCTTCTTACACACGCGGGCCATATCTAGTTCAACTCTGCTTAGGAAACTGACAAGAACAGTAGCTCTGCTTCAGTCCAATACACTGTACTTGCTGGGAACAGACTCGAGTGCTATTTGCACTGTGTATGGAAATGGGAGCGCAATAGTGACTTTCCTTACCAGAAAACACCTCTTGCTCGTAGGACCAAAAACTGCATGGGATTCAACTCCATTTCTGACTGGGAAACAAACACTAGCTCGCCTTACAAGAAAGACTCTCTGATTTTGAGAAAAGAGCACTCTTCTACTCTACTGTGTTTCCTATGGGGTCCAAATAGTGAGCTTGCTCAGAACAAAAGAACTGTGCTTCCTACACACAGGGGCCATATCTAGTTCAACTCTGCTTAGGAAACTGACAAGAACAGTAGCTCCTCTTCAGTCCAATACACTGTAATTGCTGGGAACAGACGCGAGTGCTATTTACACTGTGTATGGAAATGGGAGCGCAATAGTGACTTTCCTTACAAGAAAACAACTCTTGGTCGGAGGACCAAAAACTGCATGTGATTCAACTCCATTTAGGACTGGGAAACAAATGCTAGCTTGCCTTACAAGAAACACACTCTGCTTTTGAGAAAAGAGCACTCTTCTACTCCACTGTGTTTCCTAGGGGGTCTGAACAGTGAGCTTGCTCAGAACAAAAGAACTGTGCTTCTTACACACGCGGGCCATATCTAGTTCATCTCTGCTTAGGAAACTGACAAGAACAGTAGCTCCGCTTCAGTCCAATACACTGTACTTGCTGGGAACAGACGCGAGTGCTATTTGCACTGTGTATGTAAATGGGAGGGCAATAGTGACTTTCCTTACAGAAAACAACTCTTCGTCGTAGGACCAAAAACTCCTTGTGATTCAATTCCATTTAGGACTGGGAAACAAACGCTAGCTCGCCTTACAAGAAACACACTCTGCTTTTGAGAAAAGAGCACTCTTCTACTCTACTGTGTTTCCAAGGGGGTCTGAACAGTGAGCTTTCTCAGAACAAAAGAACTGTGCTTCCTACACACACGGGCCATATCTAGTTCAACTCTGCTTAGGAAACTGACAAGAACAGTAGCTCCTCTTCAGTCCAATACACTGTACTTGCTGGGAACAGACGCGAGTGCTATTTGCACTGTGTATGGCAATGGGAGTGCAATAGTGACTTTCCTTACCATAAAACAACTCTTGCTCGTAGGACCAGAAACTGCATGTGATTCAGCTCCATTTAGGACTGGGAAACAAATGCTAGCTTGTCTTACAAGAAACACACTCTGCTTTTGAGAAAAGAGCACTCTTCTACTCTACTGTGTTTCCTATAGTGTCCGAATAGTGAGCTTGCTCAGAACAAAAGAACTGTGTTTCCTACACACACGGACCATATGTAGTTCAACTCTGCTTAGGAAACTGACAAGAACAGTAGCTCCTATTCAGTCCAATGCACTGTACTTGCTGGGAGCAGACGCGAGTGCAATTTGCACTGTGTATGGCAATGGGAGTGCAATAGTGACTTTCCTTACCAGAAAACAACTCTTACTCGTAGGACCAGAAACTGCATGTTATCAGCTCCATTTAGGACTGGGAAACAAATGCTAGCTTGTCTTACAAGAAACACACTCTGCTTTTGAGAAAAGAGCACTCTTCTACTCTACTGTGTTTCCTAGGGGGTCTGAACAGTGAGCTTGCTCAGAACAAAAGAACTGTGCTTCTTACACACGCGGGCCACATCTAGTTCATCTCTGCTTAGGAAACTGACAAGAACAGTAGCTCCGCTTCAGTCCAATACACTGTACTTGCTGGGAACAGACGCGAGTGCTATTTGCACTGTGTATGGAAATGGGATCGCAATAGTGACTTTCCTTACCAGAAAACACCTCTTGCTCGTAGGACCAAAAACTGCATGGGATTCAACTCCATTTCTGACTGGGAAACAAGCACTAGCTCGCCTTACAAGAAACACAGTATGCTTTTGAGAAAAGAGCACTCTTCTACTCTACTGTGTTTCCTATGGAGTTCGAACAGTGAGCTTGCTCAGAACAAAAGAACTGTGCTTCCTACACACACGGGCCTTGTCTAGTTCAAATCTGCTTAGGAAACTGACAAGAACAGTAGATCCGCTTCAGTCCAATACACTGTACTTGCTGGGAACAGATGCGAGTGCTATTTGCACTGTGTATTGCAATGGGAGCGCAACAGTGACTTTATTACCAGAAAACAACTCTTGCTCGTAGGACCAAAAACTGCATGTGATTCAACTCCATTTAGGACTGGGAAACAAACGCTAGCTCGCCTTACAAAAAACACACTCTGCTTTTGAGAAAAGAGCACTCTTCTACTCTACTGTGTTTCCTATAGGGTCCGAATAGTGAGCTTGTTCAGAACAAAAGAACTGTGTTTCCTACACACATGGACCATATGTAGTTCAACTCTGCTTAGGAAACTGACAAGAACAGTAGCTCCTCTTCAGTCCAATACACTGTACTTGCTGAGAACAGACGCGAGTGCTATTTGCACTGTGTATGGCAATTGGAGCACAATAGTGACTCTTCTTATCAGAAAACTACTCTTACTCATAGGACAAGAAACTGCATGGGATTCAACTCCATTTCTGACTGGGAAACAAACACTAGCTCGCCTTACAAGAAAGACACTCTGATTTTGAGAAAAGAGCACTCATCTACTCTACTGTGTTTCCTATGGGGTCCGAATAGTGAGCTTGCTCAGAACAAAAGAACTGTGATTCCTACACACATGGGACATATCTCGTTCAACTCTGCTTAGGAAACTGACAAGAACAGTAGCTCCGCTTCAGTCCAATACACTGTACTTGCTGGGAACAGACGCGAGTGCTATTTGCACTGTGTATGTAAATGGGAGGGCAATAGTGACTTTCCTTACCAGAAAACAACTCTTCGTCGTAGGACCAAAAACTCCTTGTGATTCAATTCCATTTAGGACTGGGAAACAAACGCTAGCTCGCCTTACAAGAAACAAACTCTGCTTTTGAGAAAAGAGCACTCTTCTACTCTACTGTGTTTCCTAGGGGGTCTGAACAGTGAGCTTGCTCAGAACAAAAGAACTGTGCTTCTTACACACGCGGGCCATATCTAGTTCAACTCTGCTTAGGAAACTGACAAGAACAGTAGCTCTGCTTCAGTCCAATACACTGTACTTGCTGGGAACAGACTCGAGTGCTATTTGCACTGTGTATGGAAATGGGAGCGCAATAGTGACTTTCCTTACCAGAAAACACCTCTTGCTCGTAGGACCAAAAACTGCATGGGATTCAACTCCATTTCTGACTGGGAAACAAACACTAGCTCGCCTTACAAGAAAGACTCTCTGATTTTGAGAAAAGAGCACTCTTCTACTCTACTGTGTTTCCTATGGGGTCCAAATAGTGAGCTTGCTCAGAACAAAAGAACTGTGCTTCCTACACACAGGGGCCATATCTAGTTCAACTCTGCTTAGGAAACTGACAAGAACAGTAGCTCCTCTTCAGTCCAATACACTGTAATTGCTGGGAACAGACGCGAGTGCTATTTACACTGTGTATGGAAATGGGAGCGCAATAGTGACTTTCCTTACAAGAAAACAACTCTTGGTCGGAGGACCAAAAACTGCATGTGATTCAACTCCATTTAGGACTGGGAAACAAATGCTAGCTTGCCTTACAAGAAACACACTCTGCTTTTGAGAAAAGAGCACTCTTCTACTCCACTGTGTTTCCTAGGGGGTCTGAACAGTGAGCTTGCTCAGAACAAAAGAACTGTGCTTCTTACACACGCGGGCCATATCTAGTTCATCTCTGCTTAGGAAACTGACAAGAACAGTAGCTCCGCTTCAGTCCAATACACTGTACTTGCTGGGAACAGACGCGAGTGCTATTTGCACTGTGTATGGAAATGGGATCGCAATAGTGACTTTCCTTACCAGAAAACACCTCTTGCTCGTAGGACCAAAAACTGCATGGGATTCAACTCCATTTCTGACTGGGAAACAAACACTAGCTCGCCTTACAAGAAACACACTCTGCTTTTGAGAAAAGAGCACTCTTCTACTCTACTGTGTTTCCTATGGAGTTCGAACAGTTAGCTTGCTCAGAACAAAAGAACTGTGCTTCCTACACACACGGGCCATGTCTAGTTCAAATCTGCTTAGGAAACTGACAAGAACAGTAGCTACGCTTCAGGCCAATACACTGTACTTGCTGGGAACAGACGTGAGTGCTATTTGCACTGTGTATGGAAATGGGAGTACAATAGTGACTTTCCTTACCAGAAAACAACTCTTGGTCGTAGGACCAAAAACTGCATGAGATTCAACTCCATTTAGGACTGGGAAACAACGCTATCTCGCCTTACAAAAAACACACTCTGCTTTTGAGAAAAGAGCACTCTTCTACTCTACTGTGTTTCCTAGGGGGTCTGAGCAGTGAGCTTGCTCAGAACAAAAGAACTGTGCTTCCTACACACACGGGCCATATCTAGTTCAACTCTGCTTAGGAAACTGACAAGAACAGTGTTTCCGCTTAAGTCCAATACACTGTACTTGCTGGGAACAGACACCAGTGCTATTTGCCCTGTGTATGTCAATGGGAACGCAATAGTGACTCTTCTTACCAGAAAACAACTCTTGCTCGTAGGACAAGAAACTGCATGTGATTCAACTCCATTTAGGACTGGGAAACAAACGCTAGCTCGCCTAACAAGAAACACACTCTGCTTTTGAGAAAAGAGCACTCTTCTACTCGACTGTGTATCCTATGGGGTCCGAAGAGTGAGCTTGCTCAGAACAAAAGAACTGTGCTTCCTACACACAGGGGCCATATCTAGTAAAACTCTGCTTAGGAAACTGACAAGAACTGTAGCTCCGCTTCAGTCCAATACACTGTACTTGCTGGGAACAGACGCGAGTGCTATTTGCACTGTGTATGGAAATGGGAGCGCAATAGTGACTTTCCTTACCAGAAAACAACTCTTGGTCGGAGGACCAAAAACTGCATGTGATTCAACTCCATTTAGGACTGGGAAACAAATGCTAGCTTGCCTTACAAGAAACACACTCTGCTTTTGAGAAAAGAGCACTCTTCTACTCTACTGTGTATCCTATGGGGTCCGAAGAGTGAGCTTTCTCAGAACAAAAGAACTGTGCTTCCTACACACACGGGCCATATCTAGTTCAACTCTGCTTAGGAAACTGACAAGAACAGTAGCTCCTCTTCAGTCCAATACACTGTACTTGCTGGGAACAGACGCGAGTGCTATTTGCACTGTGTATGGCAATGGGAGTGCAATAGTGACTTTCCTTACCAGAAAACAACTCTTGCTCGTAGGACCAGAAACTGCATGTGATTCAGCTCCACTTAGGACTGGGAAACAAATGCTAGCTTGCCTTACAAGAAACACACTCTGCTTTTGAGAAAAGAGCACTCTTCTACTCTACTGTGTTTCCTATAGTGTCCGAATAGTGAGCTTGCTCAGAACAAAAGAACTGTTTTTCCTACACACACGGACCATATGTAGTTCAACTCTGCTTAGGAAACTGACAAGAACAGTAGCTCCTATTCAGTCCAATACACTGTACTTGCTGGGAGCAGACGCGAGTGCTATTTGCACTGAGTGTGGAAATGGGAGCGCAATAGTGACTTTCCTTACCAGAAAACAACACTTGCTCGTAGGACCAAAAACTGCATGTGATTCAACTCCGTTTAAGACTGGGAAACAAATGCTAGCTCGCCTTACAAGAAACACACTCTGCTTTTGAGAAAAGAGCACTCTTCTACTCTACTGTGTTTCCTATAGGGCCAGAACAGTGAGCTTGCTCAGAACAAAAGAACTGTGCTTCATACAAATACTGCCATATATAGTTCAATTCTGCTTAGGAAACTGAAAAGAACAGTAGCTCCTCTTCAGTCCAATACACTGTACATGCTGGGAACAGACGCCAGTGCTATTTGCCCAGTGTATGACAATGGAAGCGCAATAGTGACTCTTCTTACCAGAAAACAACTCTTGCTCGTAGGACAAGAATCTGCATGTGATTCAACTCCATTTAGGACTGGGAAACAAACGCTAGCTCGCCTAACAAGAAACACACTCTGCTTTTGAGAAAAGAGCACTCTTCTACTCGACTGTGTTTTCTAGGGGGTCTGAACAGTGAGCTTGCTCAGAACAAAAGAACTGTGCTTCCTACACACAGGGGCCATATCTAGTTCAACTCTGCTTAGGAAACTGACAAGAACTGTAGCTCCGCTTCAGTCCAATACACTGTACTTGCTGGGAACAGACGCGAGTGCTATTTGCACTGTGTATGGAAATGGGAGCGCAATAGTGACTTTCCTTACCAGAAAACAACTCTTGGTCGTAGGACAAGAAACTGCATGTGATTCAACTCCATTTAGGACTGGGAAACAATCACTATCTCGCCTTACAAGAAACACACTCTGCTTTTGAGAAAAGAGCACTCTTCTACTCTACTGTGTTTTCTAGGGGGTCTGAACAGTGAGCTTGCTCAGAACAAAAGTACTGTGATTCCTACACAAACGGGCCTTATCTAGTTCATCTCTGCTTAGGAAACTGAGAAGAACAGTAGCTCCGCTTCAGTGCAATACACTGTACTTGCTGGGAACAGATGCGAGTGCTATTTACACTGTGTATGGCAATGGGAGTGCAACAGTGACTTTATTACCAGAAAACAACTCTTGCTCGTAGGACCAAAAACTGCATGTGATTCAACTCCATTTAGGACTGGGAAACAAACGCTAGCTAGCCTTACAAGAAACACACTCTGCTTTTGAGAAAAGAGCAGTCTTCTACTCTACTGTGTTTCCTATGGGGTCCGAACAGTGAGCTTGCTCAGAACAAAAAAACTGTGCTTCCTACACACACGGGCCATATCTAGTTCAACTCTGCTTAGGAAACTGACAAGAACAGTAGCTGTTCTTCAGTCCAATACACTGTACTTGCTGGGAACAAACGCGAGTGCTATTGGCACTGTGTATGGCAATAGGAGCACAATAATGTCTCTTCTTATCAGAAAACAACTCTTGCTCATAGGACCAGAAACTGCATGGGATTCAACTCCATTTAGGACTGGGAAACAAACACTAGTTCGCCTTACAAGAAAGACATCTGATTTTGAGAAAAGAGGACTCTTCTACTCTACTGTGTTTCCTATGGGGTCCGAATAGTGAGCTTGCTCAGAACAAAAGAACTGTGCTTCCTACACACAGGGGCCATATCTAGTTCAACTCTGCTTAGGAAACTGACAAGAACAGTAGCTACGCTTCAGTCCAATACACTGTACTTGCTGGGAACAGATGCGAGTGCTATTTGCACTGTGTATAGAAATGGGAGCGCAGTAGTGACTTTCTTTACCAGAAAACAACTCTTGCTCGTAGGACCAGAAACTGCATGGGATTCAACTCCATTTCTAACTGGGAAACAAACACTAGCTCGACTTACAAGAAACACACTCTGCTTTTGAGAAAAGAGCACTCTTCTACTCTACTGTGTTTCCTATGGGGTCTGAACTGTGAGCTTGCTCAGAACAAAAGAAATGGGCTTCCTACACACACGGGCCATATCTAGTTCAACTCAGCTTAGGAAACTGACAAGAACAGTAGCTCCTCTTCAGTCCAATACACTGTACTTGCTGGGAACAAACACGAGTGCTATTTGAACTGTGTATGGCAATAGGAGCACAATAGTGACTCTTCTTATCAGAAAACAACTCTTACTCATAGGACAAGAAACTGCATGGGATTCAACTACATTTCTGACTGGGAAACAAACACTAGCTCGCCTTACAAGAAAGACTCTCTGATTTTGAGAAAAGAGCACTCTTCTACTCTACTGTGTTTCCTATGGGGTCCAAATAGTGAGCTTGCTCAGAACAAAAGAACTGTGCTTCCTACACACAGGGGCCATATCTAGTTCAACTCTGCTTAGGAAACTGACAAGAACAGTAGCTCCGCTTCAGTCCAATACACTGTAATTGCTGGGAACAGACGCGAGTGCTATTTGCACTGTGTATGGAAATGGGAGCGCAATAGTGACTTTCCTTACCAGAAAACAACTCTTGGTCGGAGGACCAAAAACTGCATGTGATTCAACTCCATTTAGGACTGGGAAACAAATGCTAGCTTGCCTTACAAGAAACACACTCTGCTTTTGAGAAAAGAGCACTCTTCTACTCTACTGTGTTTCCTAGGGGGTCTGAACAGTGAGCTTGCTCAGAACAAAAGAACTGTGCTTCTTACACACGCGGGCCATATCTAGTTCATCTCTGCTTAGGAAACTGACAAGAACAGTAGCTCCGCTTCAGTCCAATACACTGTACTTGCTGGGAACAGACGCGAGTGCTATTTGCACTGTGTATGGAAATGGGAGGGCAATAGTGACTTTCCTTACCAGAAAACAACTCTTGCTCGTAGGACCAAAAACTGCATGTTATTCAACTCCATTTAGGACTGGGAAACAAACGCTAGCTCGCCTTACAAAAAACACACTCTGCTTTTGAGAAAAGAGCACTCTTCTACTCTAATGTGTTTCCTATAGGGTCCGAATAGTGAGCTTGCTCAGAACAAAAGAACTGTGTTTCCTACACACATGGACCATATGTAGTTCAACTCTGCTTAGGAAACTGACAAGAACAGTAGCTCCTCTTCAGTCCAATACACTGTACTTGCTGAGAACAGACGCGAGTGCTATTTGCACTGTGTATGGCAATAGGAGCACAATAGTGACTCTTCTTATCAGAAAACTACTCTTACTCATAGGACAAGAAACTGCATGGGATTCAACTCCATTTCTGACTGGGAAACAAACACTAGCTCGCCTTACAAGAAAGACTCTCTGATTTTGAGAAAAGAGCACTCATCTACTCTACTGTGTTTCCTATGGGGTCCGAATAGTGAGTTTGCTCAGAACAAAAGAACTGTGATTCCTACACACATGGGACATATCTCGTTCAACTCTGCTTAGGAAACTGACAAGAACAGTAGCTCCGCTTCAGTCCAATACACTGTACTTGCTGGGAACAGACGCGAGTGCTATTTGCACTGTGTATGTAAAGGGGAGGGCAATAGTGACTTTCCTTACCAGAAAACAACTCTTCATCGTAGGACCAAAAACTCCTTGTGATTAAACTCCATTTAGGACTGGGAAACAAACGCTAGCTCGGCTTACAAAAAACACACTCTGCTTTTGAGAAAAGAGCACTCTTCTACTCTACTGTGTTTCCTATAGGGCCAGAACAGTGAGCTTGCTCAGAACAAAAGAACTGTGCTTCCTACACACACGGGCCATATCTAGTTATACTCTGCTTAGGAAACTGACAAGAACAGTATCTCCGCTTAAGTCCAATACACTGTACTTGCTGGGAACAGACACCAGTGCTATTTGCCCTGTGTATGTCAATGGGAACGCAATAGTGACTCTTCTTACCAGAAAACAACTCTTGCTTGTAGGACAAGAAACTGCATGTGATTCAACTCCATTTAGGACTGGGAAACAAATGCTAGCTCGCCTAACAAGAAACACACTCTGCTTTTGAGAAAAGAGCACTCTTCTACCTGACTGTGTATCCTATGGGGTCTGAAGAGTGAGCTTTCTCAGAACAAAAGAACTGTGCTTCCTACACACACGGGCCATATCTAGTTCAACTCTGCTTAGGAAACTGACAAGAACAGTAGCTCCTCTTCAGTCCAATACACTGTACTTGCTGGGAACAGACGCGAGTGCTATTTGCACTGTGTATGGCAATGGGAGTGCAATAGTGACTTTCCTTACCAGAAAACAAATCTTACTCGTAGGACCAGAAACTGCATGTGATTCAGCTCCATTTAGGACTGGGAAACAAATGCTAGCTTGTCTTACAAGAAACACACTCTGCTTTTGAGAAAAGAGCACTCTTCTACTCTACTGTGTTTCCTAGGGGGTCTGAACAGTGAGCTTGCTCAGAACAAAAGAACTGTGCTTCTTACACATGCGGGCCACATCTAGTTCATCTCTGCTTAGGAAACTGACAAGAACAGTAGCTCCGCTTCAGTCCAATACACTGTACTTGCTGGGAACAGACGCGAGTGCTATTTGCACTGTGTATGGAAATGGGAGCGCAATAGTGACTTTCCTTACCAGAAAACACCTCTTGCTCGTAGGACCAAAAACTGCATGGGATTCAACTCCATTTCTGACTGGGAAACAAGCACTAGCTCGCCTTACAAGAAACACACTATGCTTTTGAGAAAAGAGCACTCTTCTACTCTACTGTGTTTCCTATGGAGTTCGAACAGTGAGCTTGCTCAGAACAAATGAACTGTGCTTCCTACACACACGGGCCTTGTCTAGTTCAAATCTGCTTAGGAAACTGACAAGAACAGTAGATCCGCTTCAGTCCAATACACTGTACTTGCTGGGAACAGATGCGAGTGCTATTTGCACTGTGTATTGCAATGGGAGCGCAACAGTGACTTTATTACCAGAAAACAACTCTTGCTCGTAGGACCAAAAACTGCATGTGATTCAACTCCATTTAGGACTGGGAAACAAACGCTAGGTTGCCTTACAAAAAACACACTCTGCTTTTGAGAAAAGAGCACTCTTCTACTCTACTGTGTTTCCTATAGGGTCCGAATAGTGAGCTTGTTCAGAACAAAAGAACTGTGTTTCCTACACACATGGACCATATGTAGTTCAACTCTGCTTAGGAAACTGACAAGAACAGTAGCTCCTCTTCAGTCCAATACACTGTACTTGCTGAGAACAGACGCGAGTGCTATTTGCACTGTGTATGGCAATAGGAGCACAATAGTGACTCTTCTTATCAGAAAACTACTCTTACTCATAGGACAAGAAACTGCATGGGATTCAACTCCATTTCTGACTGGGAAACAAACACTAGCTCGCCTTACAAGAAAGACACTCTGATTTTGAGAAAAGAGCACTCATCTACTCTACTGTGTTTCCTATGGGGTGCGAATAGTGAGCTTGCTCAGAACAAAAGAACTGTGATTCCTACACACATGGGACATATCTCGTTCAACTCTGCTTAGGAAACTGACAAGAACAGTAGCTCCGCTTCAGTCCAATACACTGTACTTGCTGGGAACAGACGCGAGTGCTATTTGCACTGTGTATGTAAATGGGAGGGCAATAGTGACTTTCCTTACCAGAAAACAACTCTTCGTCGTAGGACCAAAAACTCCTTGTGATTCAATTCCATTTAGGACTGGGAACCAAACGCTAGCTCGCCTTACAAGAAACACACTCTGCTTTTGAGAAAAGAGCACTCTTCTACTCTACTGTGTTTCCTAGGGGGTCTGAACAGTGAGCTTGCTCAGAACAAAAGAACTGTGATTCCTACACAAACGGGCCTTATCTAGTTCATCTCTGCTTAGGAAACTGAGAAGAACAGTAGCTCCGCTTCAGTCCAATACACTGTACTTGCTGGGAACAGATGCGAGTGCTATTTACACTGTGTATGGCAATGGGAGTGCAACAGTGACTTTATTACCAGAAAACAACTCTTGCTCGTAGGACCAAAAACTGCATGTGATTCAACTCCATTTAGGACTGGGAAACAAACGCTAGCTAGCCTTACAAGAAACACACTCTGCTTTTGAGAAAAGAGCAGTCTTCTACTCTACTGTGTTTCCTATGGGGTCCGAACAGTGAGCTTGCTCAGAACAAAAAAACTGTGCTTCCTACACACACGGGCCATATCTAGTTCAACTCTGCTTAGGAAACTGACAAGAACAGTAGCTCCTCTTCAGTCCAATACACTGTACTTGCTGGGAACAAACGCGAGTGCTATTGGCACTGTGTATGGCAATAGGAGCACAATAGTGTCTCTACTTATCAGAAAACAACTCTTGCTCATAGGACCAGAAACTGCATGGGATTCAACTCCATTTCTGACTGGGAAACAAACACTAGTTCGCCTTACAAGAAAGACATCTGATTTTGAGAAAAGAGCACTCTTCTACTCTACTGTGTTTCCTATGGGGTCCGAATAGTGAGCTTGCTCAGAACAAAAGAACTGTGCTTCCTACACACAGGGGCCATATCTAGTTCAACTCTGCTTAGGAAACTGACAAGAACAGTAGCTACGCTTCAGTCCAATACACTGTACTTGCTGGGAACAGACGCGAGTGCAATTTGCACTGTGTATGGCAATGGGAGTGCAATAGTGACTTTCCTTACCAGAAAACAACTCTTGCTCGTAGGACCAGAAACTGCATGTGATTCAGCTCCATTTAGGACTGGGAAACAAATGCTAGCTTGTCTTACAAGAAACACACTCTGCTTTTGAGAAAAGAGCACTCTTCTACTCTACTGTGTTTCCTATAGTGTCCGAATAGTGAGCTTGCTCAGAACAAAAGAACTGTGTTTCCTACACACACGGACCATATGTAGTTCAACTCTGCTTAGGAAACTGACAAGAACAGTAGCTCCTATTCAGTCCAATACACTGTACTTGCTGGGAGCAGACGCGAGTGCTATTTGCACTGAGTATGGAAATGGGAGCGCAATAGTGACTTTCCTTACCAGAAAACAACACTTGCTCGTAGGACCAAAAACTGCATGTGATTCAACTCCATTTAGGACTGGGAAACAAATGCTAGCTCGCCTTACAAGAAACACACTCTGCTTTTGAGAAAAGAGCACTCTTCTACTCTACTGTGTTTCCTATAGGGCCAGAACAGTGAGCTAGCTCAGAACAAAAGAACTGTGCTTCATACAAATACTGCCATATATAGTTCAATTCTGCTTAGGAAACTGAAAAGAACAGTAGCTCCTCTTCAGTCCAATACACTGTACATGCTGGGAACAGACGCCAGTGCTATTTGCCCTGTGTATGACAATGGAAGCGCAATAGTGACTCTTCTTACCAGAAAACAACTCTTGCTCGTAGGACAAGAATCTGCATGTGATTCAACTCCATTTAGGACTGGGAAACAAACGCTAGCTCGCCTAACAAGAAACACACTCTGATTTTGAGAAAAGAGCACTCTTCTACTCGACTGTGTATCCTATGGTGTCCAAACAATGAGCTTGCTCAGAACAAAAGAACTGTGCTTCCTACACACAGGGGCCATATCTAGTTCAACTCTGCTTAGGAAACTGACAAGAACAGTAGCTCCGCTTTAGTCCAATACACTATTCTTGCTGGGAACAGATGCGAGTGCTATTTACACTGTGTATGGCAATTGGAGCGCAACAGTGACTTTATTACCAGAAAACAACTCTTGCTCGTAGGAACAAAAACTGCATGTGATTCAACTCCATTTAGGACTGGGAAACAAACGCTAGCTCGCCTAACAAGAAACACACTCTGCTTTTGAGAAAAGAGCACTCTTCTACTCTACTGTGTTTCCTAAGGTTTCCGAACATTGAGCTTGCTCAGAACAAAAGAACTGTGCTTCCTACACACACGGGCCATATCTAGTTCAACTCTGCTTAGGAAACTGACAAGAACAGTAGCTCCGCTTCAGTCCAATACACTGTAATTGCTGGGAACAGACGCGAGTGCTATTTGCACTGTGCATGTAAATGGGAGGGCAATAGTGACTTTCCTTACCAGAAAACAACTCTTGGTCGGAGGACCAAAAACTGCATGTGATTCAACTCCATTTAGGACTGGGAAACAAATGCTAGCTTGCCTTACAAGAAACACACTCTGCTTTTGATAAAAGAGCACTCTTCTACTCTACTGTGTTTCCTAGGGGGTCTGAACAGTGAGCTTGCTCAGAACAAAAGAACTGTGCTTCTTACACACGTGGGCCATATCTAGTTCAACTCTGCTTAGGAAACTGTCAAGAACAGTAGCTCCGCTTCAGTCCAATACACTGTACTTGCTGGGAACAGACGCGAGTGCTATTTGCACTGTGTATGGAAATGGGAGCGCAATAGTGACTTTCCTTACCAGAAAACACCTCTTGCTCGTAGGACCAAAAACTGCATGGGATTCAACTCCATTTCTGACTGGGAAACAAACACTAGTTCGCCTTACAAGAAAGACATCTGATTTTGAGAAAAGAGCACTCTTCTACTCTACTGTGTTTCCTATGGGGTCCAAATAGTGAGCTTGCTCAGAACAAAAGAACTGTGCTTCCTACACACAGGGGCCATATCTAGTTCAACTCTGCTTAGGAAACTGACAAGAACAGTAGCTACGCTTCAGTCCAATACACTGTACTTGCTGGGAACAGACGCGAGTGCTATTTGCACTGTGTATAGAAATGGGAGCGCAATAGTGACTTTCTTTACCAGAAAACAACTCTTGCTCGTAGGACCAGAAACTGCATGGGATTCAACTCCATTTCTAACTGGGAAACAAACACTAGCTCGCCTTACAAGAAACACACTCTGCTTTTGAGAAAAGAGCACTCTTCTACTCTACTGTGATTCCTATGGGGTCTGAACAGTGAGCTTTCTCAGAACAAAAGAACTGGGCTTCCTACACACACGGGCCATATCTAGTTCAACTCAGCTTAGGAAACTGACAAGAACAGTAGCTCCTCTTCAGTCCAATACACTGTACTTGCTGGGAACAGATGCGAGTGCTATTTGCACTGTGTATTGCAATGGGAGCGCAACAGTGACTTTATTACCAGAAAACAACTCTTGCTCGTAGGACCAAAAACTGCATGTGATTCAACTCCATTTAGAACTGGGAAACAAACGCTAGCTCGCCTTACAAAAAACACACTCTGCTTTTGAGAAAAGAGCACTCTTCTACTCTACTGTGTTTCCTATAGGGTCCGAATAGTGAGCTTGTTCAGAACAAAAGAACTGTGTTTCCTACACACATGGACCATATGTAGTTCAACTCTGCTTAGGAAACTGACAAGAACAGTAGCTCCTCTTCAGTCCAATACACTGTACTTGCTGAGAACAGACGCGAGTGCTATTTGCACTGTGTATGGCAATAGGAGCACAATAGTGACTCTTCTTATCAGAAAACTACTCTTACTCATAGGACAAGAAACTGCATGGGATTCAACTCCATTTCTGACTGGGAAACAAACACTAGCTCGCCTTACAAGAAAGACACTCTGATTTTGAGAAAAGAGCACTCATCTACTCTACTGTGTTTCCTATGGGGTCCGAATAGTGAGCTTGCTCAGAACAAAAGAACTGTGATTCCTACACACATGGGACATATCTCGTTCAACTCTGCTTAGGAAACTGACAAGAACAGTAGCTCCGCTTCAGTCCAATACACTGTACTTGCTGGGAACAGACGCGAGTGCTATTTGCACTGTGTATGTAAATGGGAGGGCAATAGTGACTTTCCTTACAGAAAACAACTCTTCGTCGTAGGACCAAAAACTCCTTGTGATTCAATTCCATTTAGGACTGGGAAACAAACGCTAGCTCGCCTTACAAGAAACACACTCTGCTTTTGAGAAAAGAGCACTCTTCTACTCTACTGTGTTTCCTAGGGGGTCTGAACAGTGAGCTTTCTCAGAACAAAAGAACTGTGCTTCCTACACACACGGGCCATATCTAGTTCAACTCTGCTTAGGAAACTGACAAGAACAGTAGCTCCTCTTCAGTCCAATACACTGTACTTGCTGGGAACAGACGCGAGTGCTATTTGCACTGTGTATGGCAATGGGAGTGCAATAGTGACTTTCCTTACCATAAAACAACTCTTGCTCGTAGGACCAGAAACGGCATGTGATTCAGCTCCATTTAGGACTGGGAAACAAATGCTAGCTTGTCTTACAAGAAACACACTCTGCTTTTGAGAAAAGAGCACTCTTCTACTCTACTGTGTTTCCTATAGTGTCCGAATAGTGAGCTTGCTCAGAACAAAAGAACTGTGTTTCCTACACACACGGACCATATGTAGTTCAACTCTGCTTAGGAAACTGACAAGAACAGTAGCTCCTATTCAGTCCAATACACTGTACTTGCTGGGAGCAGACGCGAGTGCAATTTGCACTGTGTATGGCAATGGGAGTGCAATAGTGACTTTCCTTACCAGAAAACAACTCTTACTCGTAGGACCAGAAACTGCATGTTATCAGCTCCATTTAGGACTGGGAAACAAATGCTAGCTTGTCTTACAAGAAACACACTCTGCTTTTGAGAAAAGAGCACTCTTCTACTCTACTGTGTTTCCTAGGGGGTCTGAACAGTGAGCTTGCTCAGAACAAAAGAACTGTGCTTCTTACACACGCGGGCCACATCTAGTTCATCTCTGCTTAGGAAACTGACAAGAACAGTAGCTCCGCTTCAGTCCAATACACTGTACTTGCTGGGAACAGACGCGAGTGCTATTTGCACTGTGTATGGAAATGGGATCGCAATAGTGACTTTCCTTACCAGAAAACACCTCTTGCTCGTAGGACCAAAAACTGCATGGGATTCAACTCCATTTCTGACTGGGAAACAAGCACTAGCTCGCCTTACAAGAAACACACTATGCTTTTGAGAAAAGAGCACTCTTCTACTCTACTGTGTTTCCTATGGAGTTCGAACAGTGAGCTTGCTCAGAACAAAAGAACTGTGCTTCCTACACACACGGGCCTTGTCTAGTTCAAATCTGCTTAGGAAACTGACAAGAACAGTAGATCCGCTTCAGTCCAATACACTGTACTTGCTGGGAACAGATGCGAGTGCTATTTGCACTGTGTATTGCAATGGGAGCGCAACAGTGACTTTATTACCAGAAAACAACTCTTGCTCGTAGGACCAAAAACTGCATGTGATTCAACTCCATTTAGGACTGGGAAACAAACGCTAGCTCGCCTTACAAAAAACACACTCTGCTTTTGAGAAAAGAGCACTCTTCTACTCTACTGTGTTTCCTATAGGGTCCGAATAGTGAGCTTGTTCAGAACAAAAGAACTGTGTTTCCTACACACATGGACCATATGTAGTTCAACTCTGCTTAGGAAACTGACAAGAACAGTAGCTCCTCTTCAGTCCAATACACTGTACTTGCTGAGAACAGACGCGAGTGCTATTTGCACTGTGTATGGCAATAGGAGCACAATAGTGACTCTTCTTATCAGAAAACTACTCTTACTCATAGGACAAGAAACTGCATGGGATTCAACTCCATTTCTGACTGGGAAACAAACACTAGCTCGCCTTACAAGAAAGACACTCTGATTTTGAGAAAAGAGCACTCATCTACTCTGCTGTGTTTCCTATGGGGTCCGAATAGTGAGCTTGCTCAGAACAAAAGAACTGTGATTCCTACACACATGGGACATATCTCGTTCAACTCTGCTTAGGAAACTGACAAGAACAGTAGCTCCGCTTCAGTCCAATACACTGTACTTGCTGGGAACAGACGCGAGTGCTATTTGCACTGTGTATGTAAATGGGAGGGCAATAGTGACTTTCCTTACCAGAAAACAACTCTTCGTCGTAGGACCAAAAACTCCTTGTGATTCAGCTCCATTTAGGACTGGGAAACAAACACTAGCTCGCCTTACAAGAAACACACTCTGCTTTTGAGAAAAGAGCACTCTTCTACTCTACTGTGTTTCCTAGGGGGTCTGAACAGTGAGCTTGCTCAGAACAAAAGAACTGTGCTTCTTACACACGCGGGCCATATCTAGTTCAACTCTGCTTAGGAAACTGACAAGAACAGTAGCTCTGCTTCAGTCCAATACACTGTACTTGCTGGGAACAGACTCGAGTGCTATTTGCACTGTGTATGGAAATGGGAGCGCAATAGTGACTTTCCTTACCAGAAAACACCTCTTGCTCGTAGGACCAAAAACTGCATGGGATTCAACTCCATTTCTGACTGGGAAACAAACACTAGCTCGCCTTACAAGAAAGACTCTCTGATTTTGAGAAAAGAGCACTCTTCTACTCTACTGTGTTTCCTATGGGGTCCAAATAGTGAGCTTGCTCAGAACAAAAGAACTGTGCTTCCTACACACAGGGGCCATATCTAGTTCAACTCTGCTTAGGAAACTGACAAGAACAGTAGCTCCTCTTCAGTCCAATACACTGTAATTGCTGGGAACAGACGCGAGTGCTATTTACACTGTGTATGGAAATGGGAGCGCAATAGTGACTTTCCTTACAAGAAAACAACTCTTGGTCGGAGGACCAAAAACTGCATGAGATTCAACTCCATTTAGGACTGGGAAACAAATGCTAGCTTGCCTTACAAGAAACACACTCTGCTTTTGAGAAAAGAGCACTCTTCTACTCCACTGTGTTTCCTAGGGGGTCTGAACAGTGAGCTTGCTCAGAACAAAAGAACTGTGCTTCTTACACACGCGGGCCATATCTAGTTCATCTCTGCTTAGGAAACTGACAAGAACAGTAGCTCCGCTTCAGTCCAATACACTGTACTTGCTGGGAACAGACGCGAGTGCTATTTGCTCTGTGTATGGAAATGGGATCGCAATAGTGACTTTCCTTACCAGAAAACACCTCTTGCTCGTAGGACCAAAAACTGCATGGGATTCAACTCCATTTCTGACTGGGAAACAAACACTAGCTCGCCTTACAAGAAACACACTCTGCTTTTGAGAAAAGAGCACTCTTCTACTCTACTGTGTTTCCTATGGAGTTCGAACAGTGAGCTTGCTCAGAACAAAAGAACTGTGCTTCCTACACACACGGGCCATGTCTAGTTCAAATCTGCTTAGGAAACTGACAAGAACAGTAGCTACGCTTCAGGCCAATACACTGTACTTGCTGGGAACAGACGTGAGTGCTATTTGCACTGTGTATGGAAATGGGAGTACAATAGTGACTTTCCTTACCAGAAAACAACTCTTGGTCGTAGGACCAAAAACTGCATGAGATTCAACTCCATTTAGGACTGGGAAACAACGCTATCTCGCCTTACAAAACACACTCTGCTTTTGAGAAAAGAGCACTCGTCTACACTACTGTGTTTCCTATGGGGTCCGAACAGTGAGCTTGCTCAGAACAAATGAACTGTGCTTCCTACACACACGGACCATATGTAGTTCAACTCTGCTTAGGAAACTGACAAGAACAGTAGCTCCTATGCAGTCCAATACACTGTACTTGCTGGGAACAGAGGCGAGTGCTATTTGCACTGTGTATGGCAATAGGAGCACAATAGTGACCTTTCTTATCAGAAAACAACTCTTGCTCATAGGACCAGAAACTGCATGGGATTCAACTCCATTTCTGTCTGGGAAACAAACACTAGCTCGCCTTACAAGAAAGACACTCTGATTTTGAGAAAAGAGAACTCTTCTACTTTACTGTGTTTCCTATGGGGTCCGAATAGTGAGCTTGCTCAGAACAAAAGAACTGTGCTTCCTACACACAGGGGCCATATCTAGTTCAACTCTGCTTAGGAAACTGACAAGAACTGTAGCTCCGCTTCAGTCCAATACACTGTACTTGCTGGGAACAGACGCGAGTGCTATTTGCACTGTGTATGAAAATGGGAGCGCAATAGTGACTTTCCTTACCAGAAAACAACTCTTAGTCGTAGGACAAGAAACTGCATGTGATTCAACTCCATTTAGGACTGGGAAACAAACACTATCTCGCCTTACAAAAAACACACTCCGATTTTGAGAAAAGAGCACTCTTCTACTCTACTGTGTTTTCTAGGGGGTCTGAACAGTGAGCTTGCTCAGAACAAAAGTACTGTGATTCCTACACAAACGGGCCTTATCTAGTTCATCTCTGCTTAGGAAACTGAGAAGAACAGTAGCTCCGCTTCAGTCCAATACACTGTACTTGCTGGGAACAGATGCGAGTGCTATTTACACTGTGTATGGCAATGGGAGTGCAACAGTGACTTTATTACCAGAAAACAACTCTTGCTCGTAGGACCAAAAACTGCATGTGATTCAACTCCATTTAGGACTGGGAAACAAACGCTAGCTTGCCTTACAAGAAACACACTCTGCTTTTGAGAAAAGAGCAGTCTTCTACTCTACTGTGTTTCCTATGGGGTCCGAACAGTGAGCTTGCTCAGAACAAAAGAACTGTGTTTCCTACACACACGGACCATATGTAGTTCAACTCTGCTTAGAAAACTGACAAGAACAGTAGCTCCTATTCAGTCCAATACACTGTACTTGCTGGGAGCAGACGCGAGTGCTATTTGCACTGAGTATGGAAATGGGAGCGCAATAGTGACTTTCCTTACCAGAAAACAACACTTGCTCGTAGGACCAAAACTGCATGTGATTCAACTCCGTTTAGGACTGGGAAACAAATGCTAGCTTGTCTTACAAGAAACACACTCTGCTTTTGAGAAAAGAGCACTCTTCTACTCTACTGTGTTTCCTAGGGGGTCTGAACAGTGAGCTTGCTCAGAACAAAAGAACTGTGCTTCTTACACATGCGGGCCACATCTAGTTCATCTCTGCTTAGGAAACTGACAAGAACAGTAGCTCCGCTTCAGTCCAATACACTGTACTTGCTGGGAACAGACGCGAGTGCTATTTGCACTGTGTATGGAAATGGGAGCGCAATAGTGACTTTCCTTACCAGAAAACACCTCTTGCTCGTAGGACCAAAAACTGCATGGGATTCAACTCCATTTCTGACTGGGAAACAAGCACTAGCTCGCCTTACAAGAAACACACTATGCTTTTGAGAAAAGAGCACTCTTCTACTCTACTGTGTTTCCTATGGAGTTCGAACAGTGAGCTTGCTCAGAACAAATGAACTGTGCTTCCTACACACACGGGCCTTGTCTAGTTCAAATCTGCTTAGGAAACTGACAAGAACAGTAGATCCGCTTCAGTCCAATACACTGTACTTGCTGGGAACAGATGCGAGTGCTATTTGCACTGTGTATTGCAATGGGAGCGCAACAGTGACTTTATTACCAGAAAACAACTCTTGCTCGTAGGACCAAAAACTGCATGTGATTCAACTCCATTTAGGACTGGGAAACAAACGCTAGGTTGCCTTACAAAAAACACACTCTGCTTTTGAGAAAAGAGCACTCTTCTACTCTACTGTGTTTCCTATAGGGTCCGAATAGTGAGCTTGTTCAGAACAAAAGAACTGTGTTTCCTACACACATGGACCATATGTAGTTCAACTCTGCTTAGGAAACTGACAAGAACAGTAGCTCCTCTTCAGTCCAATACACTGTACTTGCTGAGAACAGACGCGAGTGCTATTTGCACTGTGTATGGCAATAGGAGCACAATAGTGACTCTTCTTATCAGAAAACTACTCTTACTCATAGGACAAGAAACTGCATGGGATTCAACTCCATTTCTGACTGGGAAACAAACACTAGCTCGCCTTACAAGAAAGACACTCTGATTTTGAGAAAAGAGCACTCATCTACTCTACTGTGTTTCCTATGGGGTCCGAATAGTGAGCTTGCTCAGAACAAAAGAACTGTGATTCCTACACACATGGGACATATCTCGTTCAACTCTGCTTAGGAAACTGACAAGAACAGTAGCTCCGCTTCAGTCCAATACACTGTACTTGCTGGGAACAGACGCGAGTGCTATTTGCACTGTGTATGTAAATGGGAGGGCAATAGTGACTTTCCTTACCAGAAAACAACTCTTCGTCGTAGGACCAAAAACTCCTTGTGATTCAATTCCATTTAGGACTGGGAACCAAACGCTAGCTCGCCTTACAAGAAACACACTCTGCTTTTGAGAAAAGAGCACTCTTCTACTCTACTGTGTTTCCTAGGGGGTCTGAACAGTGAGCTTGCTCAGAACAAAAGAACTGTGATTCCTACACAAACGGGCCTTATCTAGTTCATCTCTGCTTAGGAAACTGAGAAGAACAGTAGCTCCGCTTCAGTCCAATACACTGTACTTGCTGGGAACAGATGCGAGTGCTATTTACACTGTGTATGGCAATGGGAGTGCAACAGTGACTTTATTACCAGAAAACAACTCTTGCTCGTAGGACCAAAAACTGCATGTGATTCAACTCCATTTAGGACTGGGAAACAAACGCTAGCTAGCCTTACAAGAAACACACTCTGCTTTTGAGAAAAGAGCAGTCTTCTACTCTACTGTGTTTCCTATGGGGTCCGAACAGTGAGCTTGCTCAGAACAAAAAAACTGTGCTTCCTACACACACGGGCCATATCTAGTTCAACTCTGCTTAGGAAACTGACAAGAACAGTAGCTCCTCTTCAGTCCAATACACTGTACTTGCTGGGAACAAACGCGAGTGCTATTGGCACTGTGTATGGCAATAGGAGCACAATAGTGTCTCTTCTTATCAGAAAACAACTCTTGCTCATAGGACCAGAAACTGCATGGGATTCAACTCCATTTCTGACTGGGAAACAAACACTAGTTCGCCTTACAAGAAAGACATCTGATTTTGAGAAAAGAGCACTCTTCTACTCTACTGTGTTTCCTATGGGGTCCGAATAGTGAGCTTGCTCAGAACAAAAGAACTGTGCTTCCTACACACAGGGGCCATATCTAGTTCAACTCTGCTTAGGAAACTGACAAGAACAGTAGCTACGCTTCAGTCCAATACACTGTACTTGCTGGGAACAGACGCGAGTGCAATTTGCACTGTGTATGGCAATGGGAGTGCAATAGTGACTTTCCTTACCAGAAAACAACTCTTGCTCGTAGGACCAGAAACTGCATGTGATTCAGCTCCATTTAGGACTGGGAAACAAATGCTAGCTTGTCTTACAAGAAACACACTCTGCTTTTGAGAAAAGAGCACTCTTCTACTCTACTGTGTTTCCTATAGTGTCCGAATAGTGAGCTTGCTCAGAACAAAAGAACTGTGTTTCCTACACACACGGACCATATGTAGTTCAACTCTGCTTAGGAAACTGACAAGAACAGTAGCTCCTATTCAGTCCAATACACTGTACTTGCTGGGAGCAGACGCGAGTGCTATTTGCACTGAGTATGGAAATGGGAGCGCAATAGTGACTTTCCTTACCAGAAAACAACACTTGCTCGTAGGACCAAAAACTGCATGTGATTCAACTCCATTTAGGACTGGGAAACAAATGCTAGCTCGCCTTACAAGAAACACACTCTGCTTTTGAGAAAAGAGCACTCTTCTACTCTACTGTGTTTCCTATAGGGCCAGAACAGTGAGCTAGCTCAGAACAAAAGAACTGTGCTTCATACAAATACTGCCATATATAGTTCAATTCTGCTTAGGAAACTGAAAAGAACAGTAGCTCCTCTTCAGTCCAATACACTGTACATGCTGGGAACAGACGCCAGTGCTATTTGCCCTGTGTATGACAATGGAAGCGCAATAGTGACTCTTCTTACCAGAAAACAACTCTTGCTCGTAGGACAAGAATCTGCATGTGATTCAACTCCATTTAGGACTGGGAAACAAACGCTAGCTCGCCTAACAAGAAACACACTCTGATTTTGAGAAAAGAGCACTCTTCTACTCGACTGTGTATCCTATGGGGTCCAAACAATGAGCTTGCTCAGAACAAAAGAACTGTGCTTCCTACACACAGGGGCCATATCTAGTTCAACTCTGCTTAGGAAACTGACAAGAACAGTAGCTCCGCTTTAGTCCAATACACTATTCTTGCTGGGAACAGATGCGAGTGCTATTTACACTGTGTATGGCAATTGGAGCGCAACAGTGACTTTATTACCAGAAAACAACTCTTGCTCGTAGGAACAAAAACTGCATGTGATTCAACTCCATTTAGGACTGGGAAACAAACGCTAGCTCGCCTAACAAGAAACACACTCTGCTTTTGAGAAAAGAGCACTCTTCTACTCTACTGTGTTTCCTAAGGTTTCCGAACATTGAGCTTGCTCAGAACAAAAGAACTGTGCTTCCTACACACACGGGCCATATCTAGTTCAACTCTGCTTAGGAAACTGACAAGAACAGTAGCTCCGCTTCAGTCCAATACACTGTAATTGCTGGGAACAGACGCGAGTGCTATTTGCACTGTGCATGTAAATGGGAGGGCAATAGTGACTTTCCTTACCAGAAAACAACTCTTGGTCGGAGGACCAAAAACTGCATGTGATTCAACTCCATTTAGGACTGGGAAACAAATGCTAGCTTGCCTTACAAGAAACACACTCTGCTTTTGATAAAAGAGCACTCTTCTACTCTACTGTGTTTCCTAGGGGGTCTGAACAGTGAGCTTGCTCAGAACAAAAGAACTGTGCTTCTTACACACGTGGGCCATATCTAGTTCAACTCTGCTTAGGAAACTGTCAAGAACAGTAGCTCCGCTTCAGTCCAATACACTGTACTTGCTGGGAACAGACGCGAGTGCTATTTGCACTGTGTATGGAAATGGGAGCGCAATAGTGACTTTCCTTACCAGAAAACACCTCTTGCTCGTAGGACCAAAAACTGCATGGGATTCAACTCCATTTCTGACTGGGAAACAAACACTAGTTCGCCTTACAAGAAAGACATCTGATTTTGAGAAAAGAGCACTCTTCTACTCTACTGTGTTTCCTATGGGGTCCAAATAGTGAGCTTGCTCAGAACAAAAGAACTGTGCTTCCTACACACAGGGGCCATATCTAGTTCAACTCTGCTTAGGAAACTGACAAGAACAGTAGCTCTGCTTCAGTCCAATACACTGTACTTGCTGGGAACAGACGCGAGTGCTATTTGCACTGTGTATAGAAATGGGAGCGCAATAGTGACTTTCTTTACCAGAAAACAACTCTTGCTCGTAGGACCAGAAACTGCATGGGATTCAACTCCATTTCTAACTGGGAAACAAACACTAGCTCGCCTTACAAGAAACACACTCTGCTTTTGAGAAAAGAGCACTCTTCTACTCTACTGTGATTCCTATGGGGTCTGAACAGTGAGCTTTCTCAGAACAAAAGAACTGGGCTTCCTACACACACGGGCCATATCTAGTTCAACTCAGCTTAGGAAACTGACAAGAACAGTAGCTCCTCTTCAGTCCAATACACTGTACTTGCTGGGAACAGATGCGAGTGCTATTTGCACTGTGTATTGCAATGGGAGCGCAACAGTGACTTTATTACCAGAAAACAACTCTTGCTCGTAGG